>NW_009211707.1:37880-98549 GCF_000690835.1 Fulmarus glacialis | reverse complement strand
GCCAAAGAAGCATTAAATGTTACAAGACTTCTCCCATCTGCTGCTACTGGCTGCCCTGAATCCCCACCACCAGCCAGCCTCACATGCATTAAACCCTCCCCCCTCAAAAAAACAGAACAGGCACAACCCCCAGCTGCACAGCCCCCCCCAATAGCCCCATCACCCCCATCTAGGCCTAAGTGCCCCTGTCCTTTCCATCACGTCAAAGGCGGCAGGGCGTTCCCAAAATGCAGTGCAACTTTGATTATCCAAACGGCACAGGGAACGCAAGTCAACTCTACAAGTGGAGGTGTCCGTGAATTCTCATGGTAATGAACAGACCTCAGAGGTCATGCCCTTGTCCCCACCAGCAAAAAGGAGAGGGGAACCAGACAGCAAGGTTTCAGATAATCGAGGTTGTACATTTCAGCAAAATGACGGTAGCTGAATCTGAGATAGAGAGAGACAGAGAGACTCAAGCCTTTCCCAGCTCCCTGCCTTTCTGAGTAGGAAGGTACACCACATGACTGGCTAATCTGTTTACAAAGGAGAAAGCAGAAATCTGACATACTCTAGCAAAAGGCAGCTCCCTCTGATCCATTTGATGGTTTGTCAGTGAAAGGAAATGATTTTCAAAAAAAGAAAAAAAAAAGAAAAAATGCCTGTCTAGCTCATACAATGATAAAAGAAATTAATGATGAAATGGCAGCAGATTAGATAATCTTAAAGAAATGGAAATGCTCCTCTGCTGGCAGAGTATTACTTGGGCAGCTGAAAGGGGTAAGGGAAGCAGGAGGTCATCAGGGTTCCCACAGAGAGATGCTGATAATGGAGTCAAATAAGGGAGCTCACTGAGTCCAGTTTGAAAAGGAGAGCTAGCCTGGACTGGGGGTCCCTAGAGGGGGAAGCACAACAGGAAAATGGTGCTTCCTGAATGGTGGATGAAGTTATAGTTCCTCCTGGCAAGGACATGGGCTAATGGAGACCCCAAACCAGAGCAAAGTTGCTGGCTCAAAACAGAATGTCAGTCAAGTGACAAACCCTGGGTAGGAAACAAGTGCTTGCAGATTGGCATGGCACTTCCAGCTAGGCAGGGGTACAGATGGGCAGATGGGATAGTGGGGGTGCTCTGATGGTCTGGCATGTTGGGCAGCAGCGCCAGCAACTGAGAAGGAGAAGCTGTGGAGTGGCCAAGCTTCCCACCATGCTGGAAGAGGAGGAGCTCTCTGTCCCTACTCAAGCATGGAGGTTGCTCAGACTCACTGCACAGCAGGACATAATATTGTGTCAATATTTGTTCAGGCAGTGGAACATCCCCTAGGAAAAACTGGTCGCTGGGCCATGAAGTGCTAATGACATTAGGATACATGGAAGTTACTCTCCACAAGGAAATACTCCTCCCAACGGGAATAGGAAGTTGGTTGGGAGAGGCACCTTGCCCAGGAAGGGGATGTCTGCAGGGAAATGGGGTGCTCTTCAGGGAAAAGAAGCAGCACCCACTCCCCACGGAGAAGCTGAATTCTTCAAGTAAATATACTATGACAAGAGAGGGAAAGAACTATCCTGGAAAAGGGCAAATTCAGGACAATGGAGATATTCCAGACAGGGAGAGAGTAGGAAGTAGTAGATAAGATTTTCAGTGTGAAGATCGCATTTTCCTGTTTCCTCACAGGCAGTAGGAGTACGGGTGTCTGTGAAGAAACAGGCAACCCACTGGATGCCAGACATCCCTGCAAAGATAGATGTACGCAGGACAGCCAAGCTCCCTACCTCGGCAGGTGAAGCTCTAGGGAAAGTCTCTGGTATACAAAGGCTTAATCCCCTTCAAGGGGGGGATGGAGAGATAGAGCTGCAGAGATTGTGCAGGAAAGCTGGGCTGCGGGGAATTTGCATGTGATGCTGCATGGACTTAGCATGTCAGGGAATTCTTTAGTGGGGTTCTCAGTCTCCCCATAAGCAGCGGGGTGGGTTAGTCTACAGCGTTTGGGAGCTTGGTCCATGAGGGATGTTACAGTTATAAAAACGGATTGAAAATGCTTTGAAGTTTAGTTTGGATTTGAAAGTTGTATTACCCGTCCTAGCAGTAACTTTTAATTGTATCTCTGGAAATTGGTAAAATTGTCAGTCTGGCTGGGGAGGCATTGATTAAAACCTGAGAAAAGAAACAACAGAGAATGTGAGAAGAGCTGAAGTGAGAGAGAATTACTTACCTCAGCTGCTCTGCACTCTACTTACCTCCACTGTGCTGTCCGAGACCTTCTCCCCCAAATCCTTCTTGCCTTTAAAATAAAACAAAAGATCTCACTCATGAGGTCTGTACCTCTAGTCAAGAGCTGGCCCTCATACTACGGACTGGAAAGCTAAAGGGAGAGGTACAGGGCCAAAGAAGACTCTTGACTGCAAGAACAAATCCAGACCCTCTTGCAACCTGATAGCTGCTTAGTGGGGTAGGGGAAGGCCCCTTTGGGGTCCTACCCTTAGGGCCTCATCTCAGTGCCATTCTAGTGAGTTGGTAGCCACTCACCTCTGCACTTGATTTTTGCTAGCATACAAGCCAAGGCGTGAATGGACACAAAGCCTTTGATACAAAGGGGCTGGTCCAGAGCGCTGGTGAAGAGGCTGGAGGAAGTTGATAGTGCAGTTACTGTGTTGCATCAGTTCAGGGAAGAAAAAGTGGGCCAGGTTCTCCAGCCGTTACCCATGCTCCATCAGTAACGCCTCTTTGCTAGATGTTACAGCTACAGACTGGGTAAGGAGACTTTAATGGCTTTTCTAGGGTATTCGAAGAATGCATATGTTCTCATATTTCCACTATTTGCCCAAGGCTAAAGGATACAAAACTGATCATTTCTTTTTGCAGTTATTCTCACAGGAATCAATGAGAACACATTTGCAAAGGCAGCACTGCTTCACCAAGAGAAGCTGGGTGTCCTCTTACCTGTTGGAGAGCCTTGCTTAGACTGCAGTTCCATCTGGGCTCCGTTGGTCCTTAATGAGAGAGTCTTTGCCCCTTGCTGTTTCTCCAGCTCCCCTGCAAGACAGATACACGGAAGTGAATGAGGAGAGGGATGGAGGGAAGGACACCAGCATATTGAAGGAGTAATATGGGAAGTCAGCAAGGAGAATTAATGCAAGAAAATGACAAGAGAGTGTCAAGAAGGGAGGGAGAGAGGAACAGCCAAGAAAAAAACAGAAACGGGAGAGGACTTGACATGTGGAGGAACTTGTATATATCCACATGACTTTCTATGTATGACCTGTATTTATACAGAATAGGTTATTGCTGCACAGGAGGGGACCACTGATGCTGAGCTACTTAGGCTTATCAGTTTATACATGGAAAGGCCATCAAAGGCTACATGGACATCTAATCTGCGTAAGACAGGCCACAGCAGGACACTGTACAGACTGCTTGTCCCCTAGACATTCCTGGAGTGAAGAACAACTCTGCTAAGGCTACCAGAGCTGTCCTGTACTTCCCAGCTATCTACAGATCATATTTGCATAGTCAAAGGAGTATGGGATGGAGAAGAGTCTTCCGGGTCTGACAGTCTAAGCTTCACTGATCCAGGCCACTGTATCATACACCCTGTTTCATAAGCATCATAAGTAGTTAACTTCTTCCATTTCTCCTGCTGGCGGATGATCACAGAGCCTGACTGCTCTTTCACCCTATCGGTGAACACAAGAACAATCCTGTGCAGACTTGTGCTACTCATCCTCGTTCCCCCTGGTCCTGAAGAACTCATTTCTTTTACCCTTTCTCTTTTGTAGACACATGCAGTGTGATGGTATTGGAGTGTGAATTGTATTAGAGGCCCTTACATTCAATTCGTATCTGCTCCAGCTCTGTCACTTCTGCTATTGACTCTTTCAGATCTTCTACAAACTTCTGCATTTCCTCAGCACCCAGAGCACAGAAGTGTAGTACCTGTTTCTTCTCTGAGCCCGAAACTGGAGTCACCAGTGTGATGCCATGAGGGTAATCTGTAATGAAGATGTGTCAACAAAATAAAAAGGCATTAGGCATTCTTGCTGGAGTAGTTAGCTGCTTTGGTACCTCTGCAGGACAGAGAGTTTCCAACCTGAATTCAAAGGAATGGCATACTTAGAGTTTGTCACACTGCAAACTGTGGGAACCTGCATCATTTCAGCCCTCCAAGAGAACAGAACAGCCAAGCTGCAGCAGCAAGGCAAGTGCCACCAGCACCACAGCGCTGCCAAACCCAGAAAACTCTAGCTCTTAGGTACACTTAGCGCAACATTGGCTCTGGGAACCCGAGCACAGAGGTAGGACTGTAAAGCCCTTCTGAATCTGTGGAGGAGTAAACAGTATATGTAAGAGGCCAACAACACTTTTTCTCCTGTGGGAGAGGCAGCAGGAGAGGTTGGCTCCTGGAGTCAAAGCCAGAACAGCCATTAACATCCACAGTGGTAGGACTTCTCCCCAGTCTTTACTTCCATCAGCAGATAACATGGCAGGGGTGTTAGCACAGCATGGGTGGGAAGCTCATTGTGCTGTGCAGAGAGAACAGTATAGAGAAAGACGTGGGTTCGGAGGTCTCTGCTTAGTACTCCCCAACAAGCAAAACACACAGGAATGTAAATGACAGGACATGTCCAGGGAGTGAAAATACCACCACAAAAGGCCTTGTGTTTTAAAGACCAGGTTGGGTGCAGGGAGGTGGTGGCTGGAGATTCAGCCAACAGAAGCAGGAAAACGAGAGTGTGCAGAGAACTTGCTATGCTTGTGACTGGACTTTCTCCATCTTCTGCTCAATGACCAGTGGTTTCAATCCCCTTTCTCCTTCCTCTCGCCTTTCTGTACATTTAATTTCTCTCTTCCCCTGTCCTGCTTTCTATTCTCCTTCACTGGTCCTGCATCTGCCTGCCTTCCCCACCCTCTTCCTTTATCTTTACCAAATAAGTCAAAGGACCAATCTGCTATTTACTGCCAGCTCTCAGCTCCTCCCCGTTTGTGTCCCAGGCCCCTTTTCCCACCCTGTGTCCGTCTCATCTGTTCAGATCACAAACTCTTTAGGATGTCTGCTTTTCTTTCTCTACAGGGGATACACAACAGGATGCCTTTGCCAGAAGATCCTGGGTACTCCCAGGATCATCACGATACACCTGAAAGCTGATCCCAGCTCTGATGGTGCCTCCTGGGGATGCTCAGTTATGAATGACTCTTTTGTACACACAGGGATGTGAAAGCCTCTGCATGTTGCAGAGGGTAGGGTGTTGAGAGAATGACTCATGCTGCCAATAGGGTAGAGGGAGGATGTAAAAAACTTAGTATAGCCACAGTGCTGCTACAGTCTTCCTGCCTTGCAGCATGTTCTGCAGGTGCTCACAAAAACCCCAGTGGTCATCAGCCATGCTTGCCTGGGACTGCTGTGCAGCCCCTCTACCTGCGCCAGCAGGAAGCCTGCCTGTTTCTGGAACTCTTCCACCACACAACCAGCCTCAATCATGACACATCATGGATCTATTCCCAGACCATCAAGGTCAGGCTGACTAAGGCTGGCCTCTTGCCATGCTTTGGTGGGTGCTGTTCCAAGGGCTCTGCTTCTGTCTTCGGAAGCTTTCAGCATGGCACAGTGCGGGGAGGCGGCAGCAGCACCTGAGCCTTTATCAACGTCAAAGGTAGAGGTGGGTGTTTTGTGACTTTGGGCACGAGGGGAGAGGGGCTAAAGCTGGCAGCAGCAATTTTGTCAACGAGGTTCTCCACCTACAGTTGGCTCCCGAGAGCTCAGTGAGATGTATCTGGGGTTTGATTCCATCATTCCCCCCCACTAATGCTCTCTCTGCCACCATGAGAAGCCAGATCCTTCAATGAGCTTAAGTTCAGCCCTTCTGCAGGTGCTCAGACCTAGCGAGAGGTACCAGGAGCCTCTTCTCATCACACTGTACCTGCACAGTGATCTCAGCACCAAGCCTCAGTTTTCTCCCCTCCACTTCTAACCCTGATGGAATCTCTCTTCTATGCAAACTCACACTGGGTGACACAGCTCCCTCCCTCCTTCTCCTTTTCCTTGCCAAAACCCTCCAGGCAACCAAGGAGCAATGGACTTACATTCATTCTCAAAGAGATGGAACTGCATCCCTAGCAGGCCGACCGACTTGCAAAATGTGTACGTTGAGGAGCTTTTCTTCTTGGGGCAAAGCTTGAGGATCTGTTGGAGGGAGAGATGCATCATTGGGCAGGGTGCTGGGGAACAGTGAGGCAAGAAGAATGCAAACTGTTCAAAGCAAAAAAGCTTTTTGCAAGCTCTGCTAATTGTACATGGGAGTAACACTAGGTGACTGACAGGCTCTTTGCCCAGAAAGCTGCCTGGCATGGTGCACTTGTAACAACACTTCTGAAATTCTGTATGCATAGCCCTGAGGCCCACTCAGCTCTCTGTCTCCCAGGGGTGCTGGCTTTTTGATGCCCACATTTCTGACTTTGCAAGGGTAATTCTTTTCACCGAGGGCCAGATCAAAAAGTGAAGGGAAGCCTGTCAGCAATACCTTAGAGCTGGGAACAAAAGCATATATGAATGCTGCACTGCCCTTGCTAGTTCTTATGGATCTGATTTATCCCATGGAGTAGAGGGATAGCAAGGAGCAGACCGTCTCTCCAGGTTCACAACTGCACAAACGGGTGCAGAGGAATAGATGGGGAAAGCTCTCTTGTCCTCTGCTCCTACAAAAGGGTTTCGGTTTAGCCTTACATTTGCAACATCCACAGTTTCATTCTGCCATGAAATTCAGCAGAACTTCCACCTTGTTTGGCATCCTTCCAGTCCCAGTGTACCTCTACCCTCCCTTGTACCTGTTTGAACTCAGTTGCAAGGTTGCTGGGGCAGGACACTTTTAAAAGTACTATACACATTTGGGGCTCCAGTAAGTAACATCTACTCTCCTACAGCCTTTGCAATGTTAGAAAGCAGTGGTTTTAAAGTGTCTGGCAGGAAAGATTTAAAGGGCATGGGAGGGCTACTATAGTACAAACAGACAAAGAAATGAACCTCCCTTTCATGAAATGAACCTCGCTGCTGGCAAAGGCATGAGAGAGAGCAATGACATTGCGTGGATGGCTGTGGGCAGTTCATTTTTTCAAGGGTTAGAGGAGTTTTAGGTTTGGTAGGTTTTTAACAGTGAAGGATCCAGAGCTGTGTCTTACAATGTTGATGGACCAGGAGATGGTCTGTCCTTAGGACAGGGGGGAAATGGATGTTGCGGACTGGTTTTAGATTTCTTTATAGAATCAGGGTGAGTTTTATCACCGCAGTGCCTAATTGCCAGAGCACACTCACCACCAGCAGGTCATTGAAGAGAAAAACTTCCCTCTGGTGAGCTGCCTGCTTCTGCACTTTGTTCACATCAGTCACTTCGTACAAGCGGCTGCAGCAGACCAGCCGGCGATGGGGCACGGACAGAACCTGCAGAAGACCCACAAGAGCATGCAGGAGCTGAGGGAGGTGCCATTGTGGGTCTCCCCCACCCTCAGCCTGCACAACCCTGCCCAGTGACAGTAGCACAAGCCAGTTCTGCCCACTCTGCCCACTCAAATCGTCTCCTCACCACCACTCCTCACCATCACTTTTCCTGCTGGTGCAATAGCAGGGGGAGCTATGCCTTTGTGACCTGGATAAATCAGAGGAGTGGGACAGGCTATAGGCAACGCTCTTGCTCACACATCCTATCTTCATATACCTCTGCCTTCCAGTCACTGGGTGACTGTTCATCCTCTCTCACCCCACTGGACATCTGCAGGTTTCCTGGGCTTTGAGAAATTATTCTGCTGCTTTGGGGTAAACAGCAGGTATGTTTTTATATTACAGATCGGTTCCTGCTAGAGAAGCTGTCTCTGCATTTGAGATTACCCCAGCAATCCTTGGGGAACTCATTAGAGACAGTTGGGTGAAATTGTTTTCTATCACTTTGCCTTCCGCTTCCTACACCCTCACAAGACCTGAAAGTTTGAAACACTGCAGGACTATCGCTGGAGCACTGGTAGGCAGGACCTGCATTGGCAGGCAGGACCTGCAATGAGATTCTTGGGCAAAGAATTACTGCACCAGATACTGTAAACTCTGGCCAAAGAGATCCCCCAAAATTAGGAAAGAATGAGAAAAAGGTGTTTGGAGAAAAAGGAGTAAACTCATCAAGACAAGCAAGGAAAGTGTTACAGAAGAGGAGTAGGGGCATAGAGGAAAAAGGCAGAAAAGAGGAACAGTGAGGGAGGTGGGGGTGAGAGGGTGAGTGGGTGCCAGCGGGGTTATGGGTGCTCACCGTTTTCATTCCAACTATGGACTTCTCCACTTTGGTGACATAAGTCACGTGGTCCTCATTGGATTTTAGCTCTTTCTGCTGGATCCTCTCGTAGATCCCCACCACCAGTTCCCGAGGGATGTCAGCACCATCATCCACCCCTGCCAAACACAGAAAATGTTGGGCAGGCTAGGCAGGGAGAAAAGGAAAGGGAAGAACCAGTGGTCCCTGACAGGCAACTACTGCCTCTGCACTGTGCAGCACTGGGAAGGCTGAAGGGAAAGACCAATACTTCGCTTCAGGATGCCTTCTTTCTTGCTTTAACACACCTAATGCACCATCAGGAGAGACTGACATCTCTAAGGCCAATGCAGAAAATTTCATTATTCCTTTGCTCTGTATGGTGGCTCCTTTCCATGTGTTCCCTAAGGTTTTATAGACACAATTTCACATTCGTGTATCTTGGGCCACTCAGCAGCAACCCCTGCATTGATTTCATATCATCAGAAGTGCTAGATGTGGAGGAGATCTATGATGGGATCCAGCTGCTCCTCCTGCCAATGCAGGTGTCAGATCTCCTGCTTCCTTGGTGGCATCCACCATTTTCCCTCTGTGATGTCTCCTGGGAGTAATACTTTCCTGTCACTCTGTCTGTGATACCTCTGTCTTGGCCCTATCCATTTCCTCTTTTACATTTCCTTAGATAACTCTCCAGATTTTGCTGTCTGACCCTTGCAGAGCCTGGCAGAAAAGTTTTCTTTCACCCTTTCCTGAGCCAAACACCACAAATTAAACTGCCAGTCTTTCCTCTGAACTGAATTCCTTCAGCCATTTTATATCGATTTTCTCTGCTTTCCCTCCAGCTCCCTGGTCTGAGATGTACTACCCTGAGTGATGCAGGTGAGGAACTGCTGAGGAATGGAGAGGCATGTCATCTCCTAGCTCCCTCATCCACATCCTTGCAAATGTAGCCTGAATACTCTGTCTTTTTTCAAACACAGGCTGGTGAAGCTACTGACCTGGGCATTGGTCTGCAGGTCGGTCTGGAATGAACTGTCTCCCTTTGTCTGTAATGGGGTGACATTCACCTGCTCTAATGAGTTGTGGTGTGTTACACACTGGTGGTGAGTGATCCTCATGTTGGCTGAATTCATTGTGATGTGAACTGGCAGATTTTCAAGCAACTCTAAGTGTAAGTTAACATAAAAAAACCTTTTGAGTTAGTGCTATCAGCTGTGATACCGAAGGGGATGATGGCAGGTATCAGCCCCATTTAGTATCTCAGGAAATAGCTTGAAAGAGGGCCTCAGTGTCACATTATACCAGTCTGAAGTGGATGACAAATTGGGGAAGGTGTGGAAGGCTGAGATGACACTTTCTGAACAGCAGTCAGGACAAAGAAACAAGTCAAAGGAACCCAGAGAAGTTCAAAATCTAGGCAGGGATTTACACTGGAAAAACTTTGAGCGAGCATCATCTGAATTGCAGAGAATGTGTGGTAAGAGACACTTGGAAGATGGCTGACCTGGGATGACCTAGGAGTCAACATGGCTGGGAAATTAGACAAGAATTTGTCTAGACATGATGTCAAAAAGGCCAAACAATACTAAGCTGCATTAGCAGATCTGAAAATAAGGAGGCGGCACTGGCTCTATATATGAGTATGTTGTGACCACATCTGAAAAAGTGCTTTGAGCAACCTATTACCAAGATGGGAAGGACCGACCTTGAAAAACAGAAGAAAATTGATTTGGGGAACTGATGTATCAGAAATTGCCAAGAGGTAATGTATGCATGAACTCTGTCAGGCCTACAGTTACTATAAGTAATTGCAAGCAATTAAGAAGGGGAAGATTTAGCCTGAATAGAAGGAAAATGTGTTCATATATTCAAAGCAGCAAGGAGGGGAAGGGCTTGTTTAGCACAATCCAGTAGGGTCTAAGAACGATGGAGCTGAACAATAGGAAAATGTAATACAATGAACTGCTTCCAAGCAGTGAGATCTATTAAAAGATGAAACCATCTCTCAAGGAAAATGGTTGGTTTCTGAGAAGGCTGCACAACTTTCTGCAGAAGACAAAGCTTAGATTTTCCCCCTCCCCAGCATCCTAGAAGACACCTCAAAGGGCCCTCGATGTCTAGCTTACAGGGAGCAGCAGCAGCCCTGAAGAAAGGCAGCTCCACTAGGTTTTTGCTGCCTTCACCTAGGCAGAATTTAGAGCAGCAAGAGGGCAAAAAAATCAAAGCAGGACCCTCACCTCTCAGATTGCGAATGAAGTCCTCCAGCATCATCTTCCTGTCAGGCTTGATGTTGGGGCTGTACATGTCCGTATTGAGGAGGATGATTGCAAAGGCCAAGATGAAGATGGTGTCCGGGTTGTGAAACTGCTGGACCACATCTGGGTTACACATGCAGTACCTCTGGCTGCAGCAGGAGGGATGCACACACTTAACATGGAACATGGGAGTCTTCTGCTCCAGGGTGGCAATGACTTCATCACAAGTGGATCAAATTCCTCCTTTCACTCCACCTCTCACACAAATGAGAAGGAACTGACTGTTCTCTGAAGGCAAATTTACCCACCAATGGCTGAAGTAGGCCACTGAAACTTCAGCCTTCTTGTCCTCAGGAACCAAAAGAGCAAGTAAGACTAGAGAGGACTACTCAGGCTGGTGTCACTATGTAAAGGTAATATAGGAAGTGTCTACTCCAGCCTGCCTTGCTAAGGGCAAAGCACTCCTCTGGGTCCACCAAGGGAGCAACGCAACACCCCTGCAAGCCCCAGTGCTGCTCTTCCTGTGAGTCTCCTCTGGGTCCACCAAGGGAGCAACGCAGCACCCCTGCAAGCCCCAGTGCTGCTCTTCTTGTGAGCGACCAAGGAACAGGGAGACCCTTGCTGGCAGACATGTCAGGACTGGCTTCACTCTGGCCCTTTGTGCCTTTCATGCCACTGAACATCGGACAAGGACATGGCTCTGCCGCAGCAGAGGCACAGAGGACTCCGTGCTTCAGAAGCCCCTCCGTGATCACCTACTTTGGAAGGGAGGTCCCTGGCCATTCACTCCATGGCTGCTGCATCTTTTCTGCCTTGGGTGTGCTCTCTGCTTCCACCTGGTTGCAGCAGTGGGGCTGCAGGGCCCATTCTCTTACCTGAAAGCCTCAATTAGCCGTTCGACCTTCTGCGCCTCCCCCTGCACGCGGATGTGGGCCTGGAATTTCCGCAGGGCTTCGTCCAGCTCCATGCCTGAGAAGTCCATCTCATCCACCACGCAGCTGTGGGAGGGGGACACAGCCTTCATCAGCACCTCCTCCCGTGGAGGATGCCAGGCAGGCTCCTTCACTGCGGTGCCAAAGCTCAGTCCCCAAGGGAAATACCATGGGAGAGGCCCTGAGACATCGCCACAGCTGCCCAGATCATACTTGAAATGGGCAGTAATTTCAGATAAGTGATTCCTGCATTCTACAGCAGGTGAGCAATTCTTGTGCCTAACCATATATATATATACACACACACGTGTGTGTACATACACCATGATATATATCTCTCTCATATCATACTATATCCAGCATATATATTTACATATACATATACAGAGAAAGTATATATATATGTATTGATATTTATCTGTATATATAGATACAGATATCTAGACATCTACATTGACATAGATATTTAGACAGCTATATCAATACCAATATCAATATAGATATAGATCCATCTATTTCTGCCTTTCCTATCATCTGGTAATCCTTCACACATTGTCCATTCCTCCCTCCCTCTCAGCACAAGCACTTACTTGTTCACTACCCGCTTATCCATCCTTCTCTTACATCTATTCACTGGCTTGTTCCTGCACTTGTCCACTCCTCACCTTCCACTTTGTCCAGTATACATCCCCATTTGCAACCTGTACCTTCTTCATCATTCTTCACTCCCATTCAACCACTGCAGCAACAATGTTCATTATATCTTTAAAGACCAGAGCCAGCTCACAGAAAATAGGTAATGGAAGCTGTTGTACAGAAATAACATTGCAACATCAGCTGGCTTGTAACATCAAGGCTGGGTAAAACTCTGCCCATGTAGTCAAACACCAGGAGTCCCCAACAATTCATTCTGTCCAAACCCCTATTCATTTTAGACATTTCTACCCATTCCACACAATCTTTTCCATTTCTACCATACTTCAGTGCCATGCTTCCCTGTTATCTGCTGAAAATCCTTCAGCTCATACATCTGGTATCACTTTTCCTTTCACAGTGATGCATTGCACACTGGTAATTCATAGCCAATTTAGATACCCAAAGAAGGTGATGCCACCTCTCTTCTTTCCCACTAAAGCATTCTCAGCTTATAAAAGTCCTACTGCTAGTCTCCAAAACCTACTACTGCAATTCGTGCTGTCTGTATTAGTCAAATAATCTAGTTATTCTTATTCTTACTGCATGATATTTTGGTCATTTGTAATGACAACACTTTCCCCATGTGGCTTCAGCACATTTTGTTAGCATATTCCTACCTTTTGTGTCCAGGTCATTACTGCAAACATTAATCAAAAGACTAGACTCAGAAAACTCTGTTCATAACCTCCCTTAGGCCCAGCTTCCCATTTCAGCAGAGTATGTAGGCACTAATGTCTGCATCAGCCAATTCTCTCCCCTGTTTATGATTCCTCTGCTAATTTCTCTCTCTTCCACTCTCAACTAACAATTTCTCATGTCAAATGCCTTGCTGAAGTCTAGAATTACCTTCTGCATGTCTCTTGTCTAGAAAACCAGTTATTTTAACAAAGACAGACATTGGATTAATCTATTCTCCACTGGTTTTGGTATGTACCATTTACCTTCCTGTCTGCCATTATTCTTTCCCATAAATAAATTCTCAAAGCTAACATTCTGTCTGACAGACCAAGAAATTCACAGGTGCCAAAATCCCATTTTCCTTAAGCCTTCCTTAAATACAAAGTTATTCATTTGCTAATCTTCAGTCATATGGCACCACCTTGACTTTACAAGTGTATTAAAAATTCAAGGACTTCATATTTTCTGCTTCTATATACCTTGGATGTTAATTCTATCTATCTCCCCCTCCCTGCCCTTTATTTCATCCTCTGTATTGTGGTTGTTTTGTTTTCTCATGTCGTAAAGGATAAACTGACCCCAAATATAAGGTTAGGAGGAAATTTTCCCCGAGACAGGTTGTCTGGGACTGTATAAGGAGTGGTACAGGAAAAATAGAGGGGGAGGGGATTAGCTCTCTTCTGGATCCTTCCATTTCCTAGGATTATCTGGAAATTTTACCAAACAGACCTCTGCTAATAAAGGGATGTGCTGTCATCAGTTTCTTCTTGTTCCTTTCTGTGATAAACTGGAGATGTGTCTGTTGGTCTTTTCTACAGTGCTGCAGTTTGCTGTAGGCTGCTGGGAAGTGTTTTGTGAGCTAGGCTGTTGAATGTCATGTGCAGCCTTGCTAGAATAAAAATCTATTTCATGATGTCTCAAATGGGTGAAGGACAGGGTTCAAATGCTCAGAGACGTTTCTCCATTCCTCCATTCCCCTATTGATTCAAGAGTTGAGATATCATTGCTGAACAGGAGTGACACCTGCAGAATAACTTACCAAGAGCTCTGGCTGAACATAGAGTGTTCAGTATCTTCTAAGGTTGGAGTTGTTACAACCTCAACTAGGGAGCGTGGGCTCTTCCCCTGCACAAACTCCATATAACCAAAATGCAGGAACAACTGGTGAGGAGCAAGGTCAGAGAATCAATGGGACTGCTCTCATAGGCAATCTTACATGAAATCTTTTTTTTCCTCTCCAAGAGGTGGACTGTAGAAACACTCACAAATGGCTTCTGGCAACAGCAAAACTTCCTCCACTGCCTCTTTCCTTTGTTATTTTTATTTTTCTCATACTTACACTCACATGTCCCTTGGGTTGACATCAAGGCATTTTGCTTCTTGGAATTTATCTTTGATAGTAAGAAAAGTTTTTCTCTGGTTATTGTGTTCACAGCTGCAACCACCTCTGCAGTTGAACTTTTGTTATTATTTTTTAATCCTTTCCGATGCATGATATTTCTCAGCATTGACCCCAATGATTTTTCTGTTATTTTCTGCTTCCAGACATATGAAAGCAGAGTCCTTGCATACATCAGTGGGACCTGCTGAGGTCACCCTAGTAACCCCAATCCACCAGCATTAAATCATGTATCTTTCACTCCCTCCCTCATTAATCGTCCTTCCCCCTCCACACAGGCTACTCTAACATGTCCTCCCCTTTGTGTACAAATCTCAAATAATAAAGTCAAGGCCCTTGATCAGAAAGCATAAACCCTTTATTAGGACAAGACGGACAAGGCAGCTGTTAATAGCTCTTTTCAAACTCAAACAGGCATTGCTACATAAGTTATACTCAGCTTCTCCTATGAGAGTTTATTTCACGGACTGACAGATGTAGGTTTACTTTGTAAATTCTAAAATGAACTCCTGGGAGTCCCTTCCATTTGTCTCTCAGCCCAAAGAAGGGTGCCCCCCGTCCTGCTTCCTAAGAAAAGTTGACCAGGCAGAAAGGACAGGTTAGGAAGAAAGTTTGACTCAAGCAAAGTCAGCCTGAGCTTGCATTTGATTTATCTGACAAAGCCAGTGCCAAAGGCCTGAGGAATAGCTCCTAGAGGAGACATCAGGTATGCTGCTATTTTCTGCTGCTAGACAGACAGAAAGAATGGTGGATCATAGTTGTCTGATATTTTTTGTGAGCAAATTTGACACAGCAAAGTCCATTCAAAGAGCCAAAGAGCCTTGTGCCATGGGGCTGCCATGTTCCCGCTCCTCTTCTAGGTGGCTACAAGTTTTGCTGCCTTGCCTGACCTCAGATTCCTATACAGACTCCCGTTAACTTTCCAAATGCACTGTGGTGCCTACGGCAGAGCTCCCCTGAAATGCAATGCAACTTTTCTTTGTGAAACCAGAGCAAGGAGGTCTTTTCTTTCCAAGGTAAAGACCCTGGAAGCTGACATAGGTTATCTTGACAAGTATACTGCAAAAAGTATATTGATCTCCTCAGCCTCCAGAGCTGCAATGTAAAAGGCAGTGTAACCACATGCATGAGGGGGGTGTCTCTCCCCAGAACTGGATTTACCAATATAAGAGACAAAGGTTGAGCTGAGAGCGGATGGCTCTCTGCATCCAAGGAATAAACCAGCAGCTTACGTGCATATGCCAAACCCAGTGCTGAGTTCATTTTTCCACAAACAGCAGAACGCCTGTGAGATGCCTATTCCAGGACCACCAGGAGGCCTGAAGGATAACGAAGCAGAGGCAGAGTAATCACCTTATAAAATCTCCTCTTGTTTCAACTCCTTCCTCCCCACAGACTTGCAACAAGCCACGTGAATTGAGTGCACAGTGCATCCAAGAGATGCATTTAGCCCAGTACCGGCAGGGATAGGACTTTGGATGTTTGGATCATGTTGCTGAAGTGAGCAGGAAAAGTGCTGACACCCTGCCTCATAAACAAGGTGGTGGAGTTTGAGGGCTCTTGTGCCACCGGTATACATGGGGAGCTTGGTCTGTCCTGAGGCACTCGGCAGACAGGCACCTCACAGCTGCAGAGAACTGCATGCTAGGTGACAGGGGACAGGACCAAAGGGTGGGCTCCTAGTTGGATCATTTTGCTCAGCTACTACCTCTGTGGCGGCCATACTGCCTCCTAGGCTGCAGGGCATAGATCGCCCCAAAAGGGGGTGGACATATGGTATCAGAGCTGCGAGGATTTAGCACAGGGCTAAGCATGGCAAAAAAGCCTTGTGGTGAAAGGGTTCAGTGAAGGCAGGAAGCAGCTGTATCGTGTGGGGCTGGGATCTGTTTCCCCAAGCGTAATGACCTATTTTCCAGCTTTTCCACTCAGGTGACAATGTAGCAGGAGCTGGGCTGCAACTAAAAGCGTCTGTAATGAACCTGCAGCCCACGCTCAGGGAGGGAGCAAGGGGGGAGGCAGCCAGGTGGAAAGTTTAAAAGCACAAGGCACAAAGATATTAACAAAAACCATCCCTCTTCTCAGCTTCCCTAACCCTACAAGCTTTCTGAAGATGAACTAGGCTTAGGGTGGACTGCAGAGGAAGAGCTCAGCTCCCTGGGAGGAGGCTGCCCTGCATGTGTTAACTGAGACTCACAGAAAGAAAGTGAGCAGGACTCACTGATTCCTTGCACCAGCAGACACAGGTGTGTGTCCCATTCCTGCCCTCCGTGACCACCTTGTGCGAGGCTAGTCTCTACAATAGAGACCATGGCCCACACCAGTCTTCCCTTTCCGGGGACACGTATTGCCTGCACGACATGTATTGCCTGTTTTTTTCTGAGGCTGCCTACTTGCCCTCCCAGGGTTGTTGGTAGCTCACATGGCTACTCACTTGGGCATCCACTCCTTCCTAAGCAAGAAATTGCCTAGTGTACCATGCCTTGCACCAGAGCTGCCTCGCAAGGTGCAGAGCTGTTCCCACTCCAGGCATGTTGGCCATGCAGTGGAGGGTTCTGCCCAGCCTTCATCTTCCCCACCAAGGGACACTGGGAACCCTTGGGACAAGGGAAGCCATTGTTTCCCTGGGCACCTAGGTGGGTTCAAGCTGCACCTTCAGCCTTTGCAAGCCCGGCATGGGAAAGCTGCTCTTGTTCACAAGTTTGATCTGTGCCACAGCTCTGCTTGCAGCAGCAGGTCAGAACTAACACGTTCTTCCCTCTGTCCTGTTTCCATCACATCATTATCTATTGCTTCACAGCACAAGCTGCAGCACTGAGCTGCTCAAACCCTCCTGTAATGCAAGTCCCCTATTGATCCTCTCTAATGTTCTCAGTGAGAAGGGGAAAGGAGGCTCGTTTGGGCTAACCTGACAGGTTCACTTTGCCAGTCCAAGAGGAATCTAACACTTCTTTGAGAGACAGCCTCTTTGCTGGGCTCCCAGCTCTGCACTTACACTCCTAAGAGCAGCTTTTCTCTCCCTGACTTCCCATGAGAGAAAGAGAAGACAATACACACTTGACAGGCAGGAGAGCTGCTCACCCACAGGGAGAGTGTGTCTAACAGCAACTTACAGTCTAACACCAACCAGCCCCCGACTCATCACAATGCCTCCTCTGCTTGAATCCCTACCCCTTTCTCCTCTGACAGCAAATGCACCAGCACAGCCACTTCTGCACTTCCCAGTCCCACGACCTGAACACAAACCATCCAGTACCAGCAGCACAGCCGATTCCATTCAGGGCATCACTCACATTCTCTTGTTCATGGATGAACTATAAATGGAAGCAATTCCTGAGTCAGAAACAGGTGGAGGGGAAGAATGAACTAAAGTGAAGGGAAGTATGAATGAGGGAGAACAAAAGCAACAAATAAACTCAGAATGAAGAGTGCACAAAAACAAATAAACGATACATCAAGGCATGTAATACAAAAGAAAGGATTGAAGAAATGATGCAAGAATGATGATATGTCTCATATTAAAAATATGTGTTAATGCCTTGGGCCTGACTTTTTCAAAGTAACAAAATGATTTTTCTGCAGTACTTGCCAAGTAGATTTGATAATAACTGCTCAGTACCAGATCAGTGCTTTAATGGCCCAGGCAACCTGTCTACAGCTGTATTCCCTGGGCCAGTAGACACTGAAACCCTGGGGTAGGTCCCCATTGACTCCTCCCTGGCTGCAGGGCAGGTTGTAGAAGCAGATTCCCAGGAGAAGAGGCTGAATCTTACTGTGGGATGCTGGATCACGGTGAGTGGTTGTTACTTTGGGATGCTCAAAATTGGTTACAGATGGGATTTATCCCCTGCAACATACAGTGCTTAAAAGCTAGATGTCCAGCCTAAACTAGCACATTGAGAAAAACAACACTCTTGAAGGACCTGTGTCTCTCCATTGACTAGAGGAATTCATAAATTGATAGAAGACACTAAACTTGGTGGTGGCTAACAATAGGTGAGATAAATCCTACTTTTAAAGATTGAAGCCTTTGCTGCAAGAGAAAATGACATACTGCATCTCCCTAAACAGACAGGCCTGAGCAGTTTAGTGTTATCAAAGGATGTGTGCCAATTATAGTCAGATACTGTTGAAAATCTCCTGCTCTCTCCCTTGTTCCTCTGGCTAGCTTGTATAATTACTTGTGAGTTATCCAGACACCTTTTCTGGGTTCCAAGAAAATCAGTTAAAGGTTGAAAGATAGCGTAGGAAGATGGAAGGGAGAATATAATTTCAGGTCATTTAGGCACTGGGCATGCAGGTGTGGGAAGGCAAAATAGCATACCAAAGTGCTCAAGCCTCATACTGTGCTTACCCTCACTCACCCCCCTGCCCATTGCATAAGAGGCTTTGCAACCAGCATGGCACTTCTCTGGAGTTTTGCATTTACTAGGTGGGCAGTAAAGAGGGATCATCTTCATGGTGCCAAGATCTCTGTTGCCTGACTCCAGGAACAGGAAGTTGTTGGCTTGCTTCTCAGCCAGCACAGCTTCAATAGGTATGGAAGCCAAGAGAAGTTTGCAGAGTATAGGCTTAGTGCTGGACTTACAGCTGAGTCTGGAGTTTGTAAGCTGGGCAGCTCTGCCATGCCTCCAAATGCACAAGGGAGGCTGACACTTTTGCAGATGTTTTAAAAGCTGTCCTATCATTTATTCATGCAGCTGGGTTAATTCAACCTGGCTGCAATAGAAACAATGCTTACAATACACAATTCTAACACAAGTTTTCACATCAAGCGAAAGCTAAACTAACACAGCAAGTGGCATCAATAATTGAAATTGCATTCGGGAGGGAGAGGATGGGCCAGGAAGGCTCCAGGGCCGGGTCTAGGATGTGAAGGAGCAGAGACATCTCCCCCTGCATACAGGCTTGCTCCCTGCAGGTGGTCAGAGCTTGTCCAACAACTACTGCCTACTCATGGTCACCCTGCCTGGGCATTTGAGTTTGCCAGGACTAGCAGTGCCTGTTCTTCTTCTGCCCACTTGGGCCACAAAACCAACTGTGGAATTGGGCAAATTGTGCAGAAGCTACTGTAGGAGCTATTCCTGTCTGCCACCTGCTCTCCAGGGAATACCACACACCCTAACACTGGCTTGCTAAGTGTGGGTAGATGTGGGGACCGCAAGACAGCCCTTGCACAGTACATTCTCCCAATCTGTGCCAGTGTTCCTGAGCTAGTTTGATTGGAGTTGGATGGGGAATGAGAACCAGATTAGGTCTTAGACAGTTCTAAAATGCCAAAAGGTCTTTGAGCTGCCTCTTGCTCCCACACAAACAGCTCAGAAGTTGTGACTAGCCCTTGAGCTATAGTGCACTGGAAGTGCCAGCACACTATACTACGCTGCCAGCCCTCTTCTTCCTGCAGCACGGACAGGAAAAATATCCAGGATGATAATCCTAGACCAGAATTTCCCCTGGCAATGCCTTGTTTCCATGCATATCACACCGCCGGGTGTGCAGCCATTGCCCAGCCAGCTCTCACAAGCAGTTGATGAACATTTGCTTGCAGAAACCACCAACCATTGCTACCCCCAAGCTCAGAACTGACAGAGGAAGAAAGTGAAAGTACCTGCAAACAGCACGGTTACAACCAGCTGAAAGTGTGTGGGTTTTCCTTCCTGTTTCAGAACATTTTTTAGTATATTTTAGTATATTTAGAACATTTTAGTATATTTTATGTCTACTTTTATCTTTGCCTTTAAGGAAGACGAATCAGCAATTTATTGTGAAGAGGGGATGGCAGCACAGATTGTTAGTGCAAGAACATCATCTGTTGCCTGGAGAGATCAGATGCAGGTTTGAACCCCGAATTCAGATTCAGTTGCTTGATATATGTCCATGTACACACAGTCCATGTCCAAGATATGTCCATGTACACACAGCCTCAACAGCCCAGTTCTCATCTTTGAGCCTTGCTTTCTACATGTGTAAATAGGATGACAGGGTCACTCTTCCCTCAAACATTTGGAATGCAACATTGAGAGGTGCAGTGGAAACTGAGAGTAATTAGCATGACGGAATAAGGCCACCTGCTTTAATGGTCCTCCTGCAACATGCAGAGACAAGACAGGCAACCACAACATAGCAGCTCTTGGGCATTGAGGCTGGGAGGCAGACACCAAGCTTTGCAATAGGGGCTGTTCCCAGGAGCTGCTGACACAGAGTTTGTAGTCACATGTGAGGCAGAAGAACATGGCCATTTGCAGGGATGATGCCAAGTTTAGGACTACAAGGAAGTGCCAGCCTATTGCTATTGTGATATTTCCCTGTCTGTGCAGAGGCTAGGTTTGGACTTCAGCAGAGTATCTGACAGGGGAAGCAGCCCACACATTGCTTGCTGGAGAAAAAGAGGCAATTACTTTTAATTGTAGCTCTCAGTATGAAGGGAATGGAGAGAACATGTGTCTCGTTGCTGGCCAAATCAATACCCATACAGTATATTAAAAAAAAGAGCTGGACCAAAGGTTAGGTACCTGCAGCAATAAGCAGCAGCAATTGCAGCAGGCATGAATTTTGAAATTTGGGCCCAGATTTGGCTCCTGAACTGGCATCCTCCAGTCTTTCCCTGGAGTAGAAGTGGTGTGTGTATTGGATTTAGAGTTTCCATTTGGCTTGGTACAAGAGAAACCAGTGCAAAATTCAAGGGAGAGAGAGAACATTTTCTCTCTCAAGGGAGAAAGAATGGGAGAATATAATAAAGGATCCAGTGCAAAGGACTTCCTACCTAATGGAAAGGCAGCTCTCACTAAGAACTGTGCTTCTGTCTAATAAAAGAAAGACCCAGCTGAGTGCTGGTCATCCGCTGAAACATGTCTCTGAATGAGCTTGTTGCCCCCTGACTACACAGGTCACATCACCCTGCATGGCAGCCCTCACATTCACACTCTGCCCCTGCAAACTCCTCCTGCTTTCACTGTAGCAGTTCTCAGGACGGGAGAGGTGGTTTCACTGTTCCTGATGTCCTCTTGTGATCACACAGACAGCTGTGCTTTCTCCTTTTCCCGCATCTGAAGTAGATCAGGACCAAGCAAAGGCTCATCTCAGTTCCGCAGGCCTATCTTTGCAGAAAGCCTGTCATCTTGGACAATGCTCAGAACAACAGGTAAGATTGGCTTTTCTTCCCAACACTTCAGACCCTGCTCCTGCGATGCTGGGGGCTGACAAGTTACCAATGGTTACAATGTGGAAGGCAGAGCAACAGGCAGGTGCTGAGGTAATATAGGTCTCAGGTATTCACAGGATTTTGCACCCCAAATTGCAAGACTTAAAAGAGGAGAGAGGTGTAGGCTGAGAAATGCATGCCTGTGTGACCAGGAGAGGGTCACAGTCAGAGAATTGAAGGGAACAATCCAGCAAAGGCAGCCACTGAGCAGAAGCAGGGAGGAAACCTGAGATCTTGTTCAGAAAAGGGGCAGCTCAGTCCATTGGAGTTTTTGGAGTGGGGATGTTCCTCAGTGCTCTGTGACTGCAGTGGTAATGATAAACTCTTAGTAGCATGCTTCCTCATGCAGGCTTCTTCATTATCACAAACAGGACCAACGCGCCTCTTATTATCCCCACAGTGCAGTTGGACAAACTGAAAAGGCCACCCATCTCAAAACTGGACAGAAAGAGAACCAGGTGTGGAGCCAGCATTCACTGCTCCCTGCTGGTCTCACAGCAAGGAGCAGATATTTTTCCTCCTCTGCCTCTCTTAGTAGTTCCCAGAAAGCATCAGAGGTGCTGATGACCCCAGTCACAGAGTTTCCCAGCCACAAAACCTCCCAGCATCACTAGTGCTACCACTCGACGGTGCTGAGCTCCTCAGGCCCTCTGAGGAGAGACTGAAATGAAAGGGCTGCTGATATTAAGGGGGAAACACGTTGCTGGGAAATGCATTGAGAGGTACCAGATAGGGAGTGGGAATGGTGAAGTTCCTGCAGAGTGGGGATGGAGGGGCGTGGAGGTCAGGGTGCTTGCTGGGGCAGCCAGGGGCAGAGTGGGCTGGCAACTCCTTTACAGTGCAGGGAGGAGAGGAAGAGGTTTCCACACTTACTCCAGGACATCCCTGTTGAACTGCTTCTTGCTGTTGCCCAGGAACTCCCCAATCATCTGGCGGCTGAGGCCCTTCCGCTGGAGCAGGAAGTGTGCCACCCCAATGGGGGTGTCCGGGATGAAGCCTCGGGAGATCAGGAACTGGATCCCTTTGTCTGGGTTTCTGAAAGGGAACAACAGAGACATGGTGAGTTTGCATGACCTCTTTGAGGCATTATTGCCTCTGGCTCACCTCATGGCTTGCAGCAATGCAGCCCTCAGTATGTGCATGGGCTCCTATGAGTTCATGTGTGTGGCAGGGATGGTACTGGTGGGGACAGGGAAAGGTGACTTGGGGGAGTCCCCGCCAGTTGCTGCTGAGGACAAAAGGATGCCATGGGACCTGCTGTGTCACCTGCAGCACCTGCTGTCACCTCGTGATCACAAGTGCCATCCCACTGCCACAAAGGATCCTGCTGCACTATACCAGCCTCATCAGTGACTCTCTTCTGCCATACGTCTGCTTCAGAGTCAAAGGCTCTTCTATTGTCCCTGCCCCAGCTTGGTTTGTTTAGGGTCCCTGTGAGAACATGATAAGACTGGGTGCCCCTCACAGACACCACAGGAAATATCAGTACGTTCAGCTGCTCCAAATGCAACCCACAGAGAGCTGTCCCCAAGGACCAGGGGTGAGAGCTGGGCACACGACCCTTTGCTTTAGGGGAGATAGGATTGCATGTTCTGTAGGGCAGACAAAGGCAAAGGGAAAAACGTGGCTGTGAAGAGACTTAGCAGACATTGCTGCCACAGTCTATGGGCAAACGGGGCTCAAGACACAAAGTGGGATAATCAAAGGTGGGCGCTTTTTCTGTAAAAAAAAAAAAATTCTCTTTTTCATACATTTTTAGTGCTCAGTGTTGAGTGACACTTCCTACCTTTCTCACCTGAGCCTGGTGCTGGCTGCCTGAAGAGAAATCCCATGCTCAGATTTGCTTAACTATCTCTTGCTCTGCTTCCCTCACCCTTAGCTGTGTTGTTCTTCCCTTCTCTATTGATTTACCCCCTCAGGCAGAAATGTCTGTGTGTGGGTAGATGAGAGCACGAACCCGGAGAATGCCTTGTCAGAGCTGGGAGAGAGCTGCGTGCAGCTCCCAGACAGAGGGTTTTTCTCCCTCTGTGGCTCAGAGTGCCTCTCAGAACAGGCTTGGTGCTGAGTGGGCCTGACTGCCTGGTTGTGGGAGTAATTTTCTGCTTGCTAGCATGCCACTGTCTGTGCCCGCATACGCAGCTCTTGGGGGGTAGTCCGTGTCTCTACAAGCACATGTTTGTGTGTGTCTATGTCCTGTACATGCAGATTTCTCTTGCGCCATACGTGTTCATCAGAGCCCATGTGTCTGCATGTTTTGGCTTTCTCCTCATGTTTCCTATAAGCCCACATGCTTCTGTGTATCCTGGGAGTGGCTGTGAGCCTATGTGGTGCCTGTCCCACAGTACAGACAGGAATGAGCGTGCATGTGTGTATTGTCAGGAGGTTTTCTTCCTATATTTCAGCTTGCCCCACTGAAGGGTGTCTGTCATGATGCATTCTTGCTTAGGGGAATTAACGCAATGCCAGGAAGATTTCCACATTTCTTTGGTTCTCAGAGCTGGTGAGTGGGGAGAGGCAAGAGGGTAGCTTCTTCATGAAAGGATGCCATACTTCCATCAGTAACCCAAATTCAGGGGCCTTTGTCAAGGCTCAAGGAGTGAGTTTGCTCAGGTAGTTTCCTGGGGTGAGGAAAGGATAGGATGAGTTCTCAGAGCATGTGAATGCATGATATGCACAGGCACAGACTGTGACGCTGTCAGGTGGTAAAAGATGTGGGTGAGCAACATATGTCTAGCTATAAGGGGATCAGCATTCAGGAGAATGGCCTGCTCCTTACAAGGGCCTCATGGGTATACAAAAAGTAGATGGGCTTGAAATAGTTCTGCTTACTCTGTAATGTCACAAAGAAAATATCCTGGGCAGTGTGGCATCCCTGGGGAGAGTGTCTGGGGGAACAAGTCAGCCCATTAAATTTATAAACAGGCGAGCTGCAAGATCTGATATTGAAAAACCCAGGCCTTCTTCAGGGAAAAGCAACAGTGCACCTTCTTTATTATCACACAAATCTCCTGGTTCACCTTTGAAGAGCACAGGCAAAGGTGCAAAGGTCATATAGTCAGGGCTAAAGTCAAGCTAACCAACAGAGATTCATAAAATGCACCTCCACCTGCACACTTTGGTATTTGGCAAGGAACAATATGGTGTTCACAGCACGAGGATGATCTCAGCCACACTGGTGTGACTCCAAAGCCACGACTGACTTTGGATTCACTCCAGAGGAGCTGGGAGCTGAATGTGGCCAGAAAAATGCAGCTCACACACTGGCATGGATATGCAGATTTCAGTAGAGATGGCACATGCAATGCAAGAGGACATAGGATAAAACAGTCCAGCTGTGACAGCCCTCCTGCACTGCCTAGACTATAACTCAAATATACATGCACACACTATTCTTCCACTAACAGGAGCCTTTCATCAGTTTTTCTTTGGATTCAATTTGTTCTCCACAAAATCCTGATAGCAATACAGCATCTCTGCCACTGAACACCTGCAGATGTATCCCATGTACTGCAGCATGTGGCTTTTACCCAGATGTGCAGCAAACAACTCCCCTTCCATCTCTCCTGAGTCTGATCCCTGCTATCTTCTGTAGTGTTGCAGGGGTGTTAAGCACGGCCAGCAAATGCTGCGGGATTCCTCACGTCCTGCTGGCTTTCCCTCTGCCCACGCAGCCAGCTGCCCACACACGCTGAGTTATTACAGCAGTGCTGCATAATGAAGCTCTCTCCGTTCCAGGGATTCCACCCCCTCACTGTGGAGTGGGGATGGGGAAAGCGCCACAGCAGCGCAGCATCGATGTGTTCCCAGGGGCCTGCTCCAAGCCAGAGCGCTGCTTGCTGAAAAAGCAACTCAAGGCCGGATAGACTATGGCAGATGGTGCTAGTAACTGGAGGCTTTCAGCTCTTGGTCTAGGGGAGCAGTCAGCAAAAAGGATGTGCACGCAGGCACGCACAGCCTCAGCTCCATGCCCTGTGGGTTGGTGCTCACATCGCAAACCCTAGAATGGTAAACTGCCCCCTTGCTAGAAATTGGCAGGGAAATCAACAACCAAATAACTGCAGAAAGCTGAAAGGCCTTCCCAGCCCCTTGGATTGAGGTACACTACAGTGTCACAAGGGGAGCATGTGTCCCTTAGATCCCGCTCAGAGAATAAAAAAAAGGCTTCACTCCCCAAAGGCTAACAGGTCAGTTCCCTCCCTCCAATGTTTTGTCAAGAAAACTGAGCGTTACAGGTTACTGCACATTATTTCAGCAGCTAGTTTCAAGGGAGCAGGGGAGGCCTGGCTAGGAAGTTGCGTTTCAAAGCTCCACAGTAAGTCTTCTATTCCACAGGGACCTGCAAGATGCAGTGAACCCAGGTCACTGAATGAAGGAGGATGGCAGAGCTACTTCCCCAAAACAGACCTGGCACTGCTGATCTGTCACATGAAAGTGTGCCAGGCAGACTGGGGGAGGAGGAGAGGCTGGGAAAAAGCATTTTCACTCCTGCTTTATCTTCACATCAGTGCTCATGTCAACTGTGCAGGAACCAAAGGAAAACACATTGGGTGGAGGGACTCCTGCCAAGGATGGCTGAGATTACTGAAACACTTAGTAGCAGAGACATGAGCCCCATGACCCCCTCCAGAAATACATCTATCCCAACACAAACACAAGAACATCTGTGTGGACCTGGAACTATCTCTATCATAATCAACCCCCACCTGTGCCTGGTGCCTCCCTTCTCCCATTCCAGCCTGTTTGTGTTTATCAGGCAAATCTGTGTGCGCCCAGAGCCTGACTTTGATATATACACATGGACCCACCTGTTCACAACCTAGTCTCAGAGCTAGTAAAATGTCTTCTTCAGTTCTGTAAGAGTCCCAAATCTGTCTGCTCTAACATCACTTCAGTTCTGGATGTGATGATCTGAACTTCAGTTCAGATCTGAGCCCAGCCCTAAAAACCTCTCTTCCAGATTCCTGCCTCCTGGAGTCCACAGCCTCCATACTACACATACATAAATCCTGTGCATTGCCCCCCTTGTCTGTGCAAAACTTCTGCCTAGGACTGCGTAATCTTTAGTCCTCGCTCTGACCAAAAGGCCCACGCTAATGCGTGGCAAAACATTCTTCTGGTATAAGTGTATTAAATCCCCAGCACCTTCATCAGGGGACTCAAATGGAAGCCAAGACAGTGTAAGATGAGAGTGTGATGATGGAGCAAAACCCAATATTTCTCATGGCTTGCTTTGATGAGAAAAGTCTCATCAAAAGGCAATGAGTAAATCTAAAGCTCCTTATAGGAGCTCAGCTGCTTTCTGCCAATCCAAAATAGACTATGTGTGACCCCTCGAGTTAACCTCTTCAAACAATAATCTCTGGGCTGCTCTGCTTTTGCTTTCACACCTACAGCCTTTTCATAGGATATCAAACTCAGATGTGTGAGAGACTGAGATGACTAAATCTGGTCTGTCAGGTGAAAATCTACCCAAATACCAGAAGGAAAATGACAGCCAGAGCACTCATACTCTGGGCTAACTAAGCTCAGCTCTACCTCTCTCTCTTTACTTGGAAATGCCCCATGTTAAGTAACCAGGGCTGGGTTTACATGCCCAGCTATGCTTGTTCCTTTGCAACAGAGTGGAGCAGGAGCCTAGGCTCAGCTGGTGGATGCTAAATGGACAGCAACTGGGACTGAAGGTTCAGAATTCAGGAGAGCATGGGCACTACGCATGGGGCACTGGGCTTGTTCCTCTGTTGGGCAGAAGATCAGGACAGCACTTGGGGGACTTTAGGGAAAAAGCTTCTGGGCAGCCAACCTGTGGTCTGCATTGCATACCCAGAGGGTCATGCCCTTGAATACAAAAGAACTTCTCTGGAGACGGATCTAGATCAAGAGCTTGCCATCTCCTGTTCCCATGAGGCATGAAATAGGCTGGGAAATACAAAAGAGGAAAAGTCACTTACATATTAAAGAGGTTCAGCCCAATGCGGTAGAGGCGCTTCCTCATGGTGTCTGTGGAAAGTGTGGGGGACTTGCAGCTAGCTGGGTTCTCGCAGTGGTACCTTGGGAGGCTGAGGATCATGGCCTGCAGTGCTTCTTTCGAGGACACCTCAGAGGCTGACTTGGCTGAAGTGGAGGTGCTGCTGCTGCTCAGCTGCTCCGAGTTGTCTGCATTCTCAGACTCAGAGCCTTTGCTTTGCCCCGTCTCGTTGCTAGCATCAAACTGGAGCTTCTGCATTGCCATCTGCCCAGGCTCAGCACTGCTGTCTCCTGTGCCATTAGCACTGACATTCACTTCAATGAAATTGTGGCTGTTCTGGAGAGCTCCAGACTCAGGTAAGCTCTCTGGGGCAGACGGTGGTTCACTGGCCTCTCCCTCCCCTTCTCCTGGGCTTTCTTCAGCCTTGGTAGCGTGAGAGAGCCCAGCCTGAGCATTGCTGCTGAGACAGTTTGCCATGGACACCGAGGTAGACGATGAGACAGAGATGTTCTTGTTGTCGATCTGGACTGTGACATCTCGAAAAGCCATCATGAGAGTGCTGCTGCTCTTGGGTAGGGTATCTGGCAGGAGCCCTTCCTCCTTCTCTTTGTCCTGCAGCTCAGTTTCTAAGTCTTGGTTTGGCTGCATTGAGCTGGCACTGAAAGTCTCCCTTATCTGGTATGAGCCCCCATCTTGCAGTGAGCACATGGTCTTCAGGCTCCAGGTGCTGAGGGCATCATCAATAGACTTGGCCAGGGACTGAACTTGTTCTGTGAAGGAGTCTTCCAGCTCAGTCAGTGCCCCACTGATGGTGGCTGGCAAAGATGGGGACCTTACCAAGGGGATGCCCACAAAGTTGTACCCCTCCACCAGGGCTTTCTCAGCAGAGAAGCTCTCTGAGTTCTGGACCCGGACTTTCCTCAGAGAGATGCGGCGTGGCATGCGGCTCTCCAGCAGTGAGTTGCGGATCTTCTCAAAGTTCTTGCTGAGCTGGTACTGCCGAAAAGCAGTCTGGATGGTGCAGGCTGCCCTGCGAGATACCAGGTGACCTCCGTATTTGTGCTCTAGCATTTCGATCTGAAAGACATACAAACAGGAGAGATTATTTTTTGTTAATTGACTTCTGATGGCTTTCTGTGACCCCAGTTCCTACACTGATTAGTCTGTAATGACTGTCAGAGGAAATTCTAACACTGAATTAGCTTTTTCCTGCACTGCCGTGCCCTTGATTTTAACGGAAGGCCCCTCTTTGGGCATGGCTGGCTAAAGCATCAGTACTGTGAGCTTCCTCACAGGTGTAACATGACCATGCCTCTTCCTAGAGTGCCAGCCATACAAGCTGGAGCCTGGAGGTGCCCCTCCCTTGTAGACCCACTTCTGATGGCCTTTAGGGCAAGCTCATCACTGCAAATAGTGTTCCAGCAATGTGTCTTCCTGCTCAGCAGTGCTCTGGTAATATCAAGCATCATCCTTTGTCTCAGAGTGTTACTAATGCTCCTCCCCTCCTTAGTCACCTTAGGGAATACTCTCAGGGAAAGGAGAAACCATTCAGAAAAAGGAAAGAAAATCTAATTTTTAAATGCAGAAAATGCTGGCTTGATCATAGAAGCTAGTGAGAAACATCAGCTTCCACAGAAGTTAGTGGAGGCTGGGTTTGTTCAGCATCTTTTAAAAAGCACTCTGAATCCCAAAGTGTCTTCCTTTCTGATATCTTTCAGGTGTCAGCCAGCAGTGAAGTGAAAACTATCCAAGAAACGAAAGACTCTCAGTTTTGAAAGGTAAAAAATTCTGATTTTAAATGTTGAGACAAGATATTAAGAAAAAGTAGCAGGAGGATTTACTCCTTCCTGAGCTGGTAACAACAAACACATGTAAATACATACACACACAGTTAAGTGGCTTCTCAACAGGCTTCAACAAAGCAACTATGTATGGTAATTTCTCTTCCGTAGTCTAGTATTTATACTTCCTGGTAATCCCCTCACTCCTCCTCTGCAGCTGGGCCTTCACTAACATGCTACAGGACAATGTTAGATGACTTGGTTCCAGTGAGTGACTGATGGAGAACAAGGGGGACAGTGTGAAGATGATGGTGGATGATTGGATTGAAGAAAAAAGAAGGATGAACTAGAATTACTTTCACTTTGGCTGAACTATGAGCTAAACTCTACGTTGTCGGTACTTCACAGGGCAGAGCGCAGGTGCAGACTGTAGTATTTATATGTGTGTGTGCACATGTGGAAAAGCCAAAAAAAGGTGAAGTTTAGGACTGGGAGTGCTGGTAAAATCAGTCCTGAATTCCTGGTTCACAACATCATTCATGTGGTGAGTATGAGCTCATTAGCAGATCCAAAGGATGAGTTTTACTGACTGCATCCTTATCCCCAGACAGATACCATTTGCCCTTCACCATGCCTTGCTGGCCCAGTACTCACAGGATGAAGGACTGAGCTCACAGAAGATCTGAGGTTAAGTGCAAACAGTTTTTGTAGTCAAAGTGAGACTGAGGCATGAGCCTCAGCTCGCAGAGTCATGTCATGTCATCTGCTTCCTTCTTCTTTTCCTTTTTTGTAACACTATGCAATTTGCAGATAAAACCATCAGTGAGTGATCTAGGTACAAGTGAAGGCCTGGAATGACATCTGTAAGAAGTGTCAATCACCTCTGGCATCTTTCCAATACTAACTGCTCTGGAAGTAGGGGAAGATGATATGACCTTGGGAGATAACAGGAAGAGAGGAACAACATGACCCCAGCCATTCTGTCCCTGCACTGGTATCCTGGCTGCTGGAGTAAGTACTGAAGGCCTTGCTCACTGGCACCCTATCACCCCAAGCAGCAACAGGTCTAGGGATCCTGCCAGCATTGGATGAGAGGCTGCCATTTCTGGAAGGGAGCAGAGGACACACACAACCTTTTATATTTCCCTCACGGGAAGTGAAGCAGGGACCCTTTGCCTTGTGCTCAAACACAAGGTAGGCTTCTGTTTTCTGTTTGCCTTGCCTTTGAATTCACATCTGTCCAAATCAAGCATCAAAGCTCAGCACTGAGAAATACTAGCAATTTGTTTAGCAATGGGGTTGGCCACTGCAGTTGTAGAAGTAGCTAGCTCAGAGTTTTTCTCACCCCTAATTTAAAAAACATTGGCCTAATACTTGCCCTGCTGCCCTCCCAGAAAGGATCTGCAGAACTGGTGCTAAAAATCACCCACACAGTGATCATGGATTCAGGTTCATTTACCACAAGACCTGTCAGTAGGCTTTTTGGATAAACAAGGTCTCTGCTTATCCCCGGAGTTTGATGTGGCAGGAAAGAGGAATACAGGGACAAGAAGAGATTCCGGGTAGCAAGCAGAAGGGTTTTGCAGGGATTCTTTGTCCTTCTTTCCAAAATGACCATCTTAAACCCCACCATAAAACCAGCACTCCTGCCACGTCTCTTCAAAGTTGGCCTCCCTGGAAAGAGACTGAGTTATCCCTTGGCCCTTCCCTTCAGGCTCATGCAGATAAATGCAAATTAAACCAATAACCCACACAGGCCCAACCCAGACAGTTATTACTGACAGCTGACCGTGAGCACTTAATATAATGGTCTGGTTAATCAAAATGTAGAGTTAATTGTGTTGGGAGGGAAAGAAGAACAAATGGGAGGGACAGACACAGCTATCTGAGGGACAGAATAATAGTAAGATGCAAAATAAGGCAGAAGCAAGAGCCTTATAATTATCTGAGGTTTCCAAGGAGGGACAGGCATTCTGAAAACATGAAATTCATATGTCTGATCTTCTTAGAGGCCAAGACAAGATGTCATTGCTGATCTGAAGTAAAAGGCCAGTTTACCTCATGCAACGACAGTTCCCAAAAAGGCAGACTTTAATAACGACTGAGAGGAGAGATCCTTCTAAAAGTCTAAATGAACGGTGCAAGCTGTCAGTACCTTGATAAAACATCACCAGCTTATTGCAATCCATTATCTCAGTCCTCCCAAAGGGCTAAGGCATTAAGGAGCAGAACAAGATGTAAAGTGAGAGGACTCCCAACCTAGTCTGTTCTCCAGTTCATACCAGCTGTGTAAGGATGGATTCTGCATATGGTCCACTGCCATCTGGCCCTGTCCAAAGCAGGGAGAGTCCTACAGTGTCTTGCGGCTGGGATAACAAGGACTGGGGACTGGTCCAAAGGATGCTTGAGAAGACTGGCAAAGCCAGAAGCAGCACCCCCATAGAGAAGTGCCCTCCCCACCCTTGCTTGGTAGGAGTGGGTCTCTCTCTCTGTCTCCTTGATGTAGCCCAGCCATTTGCTGTTTACTGATGTCTGAGACATTCACATTTGCTATCAGGTCGAGCTAACTGACACTCAAGAGGAGTTAAGGATTTCACACAGCTGTTGGCCTGTTTTCTTCCTCTTGAGAGGAGGAAAGGGCATCCATTAGCACCACTGCAGTCACAGGTAATAGAGACGTATGTCTGGCTTGCTGGAGGAACCTTCTCTTCCCATTTGAGAAGCGAGAAAGGCCAGACATGACTGGCCTTTTCTCACTCCTAATAAACCCTATGAATCACAAGTAATTGCCTACTTAAAGCTACTCTTCTCTGGGGAACGATCTGACAGCCGGCGCCAAAGGAAGGGAAAAGCAGGAGTGGGGTCGGGGGGATTTGAAAGAATAATTAGCTTAATACATTTCTGGGCCTCAATATGAACACTCAGTCTGAGCAATTCAGGCCTTGTGGTTGAATTAGAAATGGCTGGGAAATATCCATTGCCGTGAGGGATTGCACATGAAGGGAGCTTTAACAAGGTCAGCCTAAGGCAAGCCAAAGTGCCAGGCCTGGATATGGCCAAACATTTGAAGTGCACACCCGCTGGCTTTGCTGCCCATAGGCATAAATTCATAAATCTGCCAGGAGAGATTGGGCCTGATCTTATTCTCAGTTAGCACTGGTTTTCCACCTAGGTTGCCACTGAGCATGGCGACATGCCACCAAGTTAGCAAGAAGAGAATCAGGCTCAGTGACAGAATCTGAGTCACACAAGTCAATGCATGCATTGTAAAAAAAAAAAAAAAGACATACAGAGCATACATGTTTTATCATCCATTCTTAAGGCCCCTCCTTTCCACCAACCTTTCACAAGGGAATGACATTGCTATAAGGGCCATGTGTTAATGGGACGTTTTCCCGCATACATGGAACATCTGCCACCCTTCAGCACAGCAGAAGAGTTTGTCCGACTGAAAGCATGTTCCTCTCTCCTGTGATCCCCTCCATTTTCCCAACATTACAACAGAGCCTAAACATAGGGGAACTTTAGCACTTGAGTTTACTTTCCAAGCACCCAGCAGTGTACTTCTGCCCTGCGCACTGTCAGTATGCTCTGTTTCATGGGATAGAGAGCAAGGAGAGCCATGACTGCACTCACCAACCCTCTAGTATGACGCTGAGGGGCAATGACTGGTAGATGACCTGCACCTCCAAGCCCTACAGAAGAGACTGTATGCTACCCTCCTTCCTTACCAGTACTCAGTCCTCTCCCAAAAGCTAAATGTGACTTCAACTGCCCTGTGAGACTAAAAATGCCTCCTTCCACCTGTTTTTCTTACTGTAAATTTTATTAATGTATTACAATTTGTGCTATGAATAGGGAACTACTGGGACAGTGCTGTGAGGGTCCTATCACACTTATTCCCTTTCAAGAGAACTACCTGACAAGTAAGTTGATAGGAATACCTATGAAAAGGACTGGAAGACTGGAAGAATTAATACTCTTCAATCCCTGAAAATCTTCCCTTCCAGAGCTGGAGGTAATCCACTGAGGACATCCATCAGGCTGGAGGAGCACACATACAGTAAGCCCCCTTTGCTGCGAAAAGTGGTTTCACCTATGAGATAGGCCAGGTCCCTGCAAGGTCAGTTCTGCAAGGCACCAGAATTTAATGAACAAGCAGCTAACATGTCTCTCTCTCACATGCACCCAGGGCAGGTCTGGCCTCTACTGCAAGAACAGTGAGAGGACAACATGACCTTAAAGCTAAAATAACACAGGACAGACACTCCCCAGGACAAATCAGAGCAGCTCTAGGACATCGAGGAGGCTAAGCCCACATACAGCAGCCAAGATCTGGCCCACCCTGAGGATATGTCACATCAGTTTGTGAAGCCAGTTAATTAGTCTCTCTCGTTTCTTTTCCTGGTGTGAAGCAAGAATTCTGTCCAAGTTGAGTATGCAATATTTTGATAAAGACAGAGCTAAAGAGCCAAGGTCTCTTTTCTGCTCAGGAATTTATTGGGACATTGATCTGACATGTATGTTTAGGGTCAGCAGCAATGCCTTGAAGGAATTGGCAGAGAGATGTCCCAGAAGCAGCAGCTTCTTCTGTGGGAACCTCATTAGCTGACACCCTTCATGTGCAATAGCACAGCTCCCACTGAATTCTCCCACTGAGCGTAATCTGGACACTGTCACTAGCACTTGCTTGTCCTCCTCATCTTACATACTGCAGGGTCTGCATATCAAACAGCCTCTGGTTGAGCTGCCATCCCAGGGAAATTATTCTTTAGGTTTTGTTTTACGCAACAGTTCTCCCGGGCTGTAATCTGCAGAGACGCAGGGTGGGGGGGGCACGTTCCACCTCATTGCCTGAGTGAGGAGGCCAGCTGCTATTAGCCCCTGTCCCGTTATCCCCTGCTGGGAGCCCATCAGGAGATGCAGCTAGAGATGGGTAGACTTGTGCTCTGGAGCTAGACTGTAGCCTTGGGCACAGGAGGCAGGGCTTGCAACTTCAAGAACTGAATCATTTTCTCTCAGCCTGGTAAACCTGCCTATCTCTTCAGCATCCAACACTGGATTGAAGGCAGTGATGGTAGCAACACACAAACATCATGGCGGACACTATGCAGGACACTCATTGAATAAACCCCGCTTCCCCTGAAAGCTCATGATTTGAAGAGGCTAATGTGGAAGTGCACTGGGGGCCTGTCCAGTGTGATCCAAGAGGGCTCTTAGAGACCTCTCCCATGAGGGAGGTCTTTTGGGACAGTGAGTTCCTGGGAGCCCTACAGGCACTGTATGCTTGTGAGCAAAGCAGTATCTCTGGATGCCACAGCTCTTGGCTGCCCGCAACCCGTCTCTAAGCCTACAGTCACAACTGAGTATCTGGGTCCATTTTGGACCACAGAACCCAGGCAACGAGGAGCAGAGCCCAGCATGTTTGAGTGAAAGGGTATAGCAGTCAGAGGTGGGGAAGCTACTAAGCTACTTCCTCCATCAGCCCCACGTAGCCAACGGGCCAGGCCTGTTCAGGCAGGGCAAAAGCTCAAGGTGAACAAAAGGCTAAAGTATTTGTTGAAAGACGTCCCACCACAGTGTGAATGCAGACCCACCCACCCCGTCCCCTTGTCCCACAGCCTGAGGAGGAAGCCTCTGTACCTGTTTATTCTTTAGGTCAAGGGAGAGCTCATAATCGGAGGCAGCTGCATGGGAACACGAGGCCGTCCCTTTGCTGCGCTGCACTCTCACTGGGGAGCCCGTGTGGTGGAGGCTCGCCTTCTGCACCAGAGGGGAACACCCCGCTGCCTGCTCTTCTTGGAGCTCCGCATGCTGGGCTTTTAGCGTCAGGGTGTCGGACCTGCCTTCCTGGCCACTCTGTCTGCCGGCCTCCTTCGGATCCTCCGTTTCACACCCGGCTTTCTTGCTTGTGGAACCGCTGGGATCATTACTGTGAAAAAAACGCAACGTTTCGCTTTTTTTATTTGTTTTTATTATATTTTATTTATGATTATGTTTATTGTTGTTCGCTATACTCATTCACTGAGCTGCATTTTAAATGTTTAGGGAGCCTGGGCTGTGAGGGGTCTCTCTCAGTGATGGATCGGGACCTTAGGTTGATGCAGCCAAAGTTCTGATCTCTCCCTCCCTAAGAGCAGGCACCTGTGCTGCACACACGGTATGAACCAGTCCTGTACTCCTGGAGCTGCCCAGCTGCCTCTGCTTGAGGTGCTGCAGTTGGAGGTGAGGGGCCAAGGAGGGTCTCATGGCCTATGGACACCCCTCCTGCTCCCTGGAGCAGCTAGCAGCCAGCAGTCACCCCTGTGCCCTTGCTGCCTATTGCTCAGCATCTCCCTGTGCATCCCAGAGTCGCATCTGGCACGGAGCCTGGATCCCAAGGATCCAGTTTTCCTCTGGAGTTTCTAAGGGCATGTGGGAAATGGTGCAGGGGCAGCTGAAGGTTGCAGAGTTTCCAGAGGAACTATTGGAGAGCTGAGAGTATAAAGATGCAACAGAGCCAGCCAGCCCTGAGATCCTGACTCTTCAAAGCATGTCTGCAACACAGCCATAGCACACTGCAGAGCTTCCAAGAAAGAAGCCATTTCTTTCTGACCCACAGGACAGATTGCTGTGCTGCTGAGATCTTGCGGAGAAAGGAAAACACCCTTTTCTCCTGTCAGCCACAGCAGTAATTGTGTGAAACCAGGGCCTGACAACAGTGCACTATAAGAGAGCTGACACGTTGCTCCAGACAGGATGGGATTAGCGTATGTCTGATCCATTGAAGTGCTGAGGAAGTCTGTTGTTAACCTTTCTTGCCGAATATTTTCAAAAATCATCCCATTTCAAACAAGATTTTGGTATTCTGGGGGACTGTTTGAACCATGGGAGTGTTTATTCACTGTTACGTTAGTCTCTTTCCAGTGGCTACAGAGAAATAATCTATGGTTTCCAAGAGTGTGCAGGCCAGTCCGCATGGACTCTGAGTTCTACTGCACCATGTACATCAGATACAGCTCCACTGGTTTCCAGGGGATGAGCGTTTAGCTGAGAGCAACATCTAGTTTGGAAATAATTACTACAGAACCAATGCATTTAATTCCATTGAAACCAAGGATGTGTACTGCCTCCCATATTTAAACACCATTAAATTATTTAATTCACTTCTGAATCATATTTCTTGCCCTTGGATTTGCTCCACATAAGACCAGTTTTGCTGTCATCTAGATAACAAATCATTTTATGATTGGTGTTGATGTCAGAGCAAAATCAGGGAAATTAGATATGATTTTCTGTAGTGCCCAAATTACTTAGAAGCATTTAAGTCTCATTTTCAACAGTGCTGTAAGCACTTAAGAGCCCAAGTCTTCTAACTGTAAATAGACTTTGTCTCCTAAGCTTTGGAGCACTGTTGCATACTTACTAGTACTTTGAAAGGAAGTTTATTCTCTCCAATGGCAGCTCTTCTGTTCAGTAGATTTAACAATCAAAGTTAGAAATATTCCCACAGTTTCTAAAAGGGCTCCAAATCTGATGAGCCAAAGATAGTACCACAACTTCAGAATTAAGAAAGATGAAGCATTTAAAGGTAGAAAGTTTCTTCTTTTATACACATGCAGGTAGTCACCAGTTAGATTTAAAAAATAAATTCACAGAAGAAACCAGTCTCTTACATAAATGCTATATAACCAATTTTGTCAAAGCATATTAAAATGACATATCTGCATACTCATCAATCAGGAAATGCCACCATTAAAATGAGGCATAAAACTGTCCTTCTAGGTTGTACACCTTATAAAATCTTTCCTTGTTCTATTCCTCATACTATATAATTGAACATTCTTTCTTCTACACCTAAAGATGTACATGTAAAGTATGTACCCATTTTTAATTCCTTCTGTTCTATGTCCACCCATGTTGCAGGAAACATTAATAAAAGACTTTTCCCTTACAGCTCTCACTGTAACATTTTTATTGGCAGCCTCTGTTCTATCCATTCCCATTTTAACCAGCAGAGCAATAATTTTTACCCTCAGCTCAAGGGATGACCAGTTGAATAGAGATTTGATCATGTTTTCATTGAAGTGCGTGCCGAAAGCCTCACAAGTATTTCAGTGGGAACCAAACTGTGCCCTACAAAGCAATTTCAGCTAGACGCATAAACTCTGATTCAGCAAGCCACGTATCCCAAATTGCTCTGCTGAGTCAAGGCCACAGTGCACAGTGTGCTACGTAGACTTTCTTTAGGGCAGATCAGGGCCCGAGGCAGTAGACTAGAGAGCTAGTTGACTTCCCTTGGAGCATCAATGGACTCTAAATGCCAGCAAATATTCCCTGACGTGATGGTCCTCTAAACACTCGCACATATGCTTAACTCTATTTTTCTGAGGGCCTCCACTGACTGCTCGTGGTAGAACGTGAAGTGTGTGCATAAGGCTGTACATCACCTCTAGTGTATGCTACCTATTTGGTTTTCTGTCGCATGCAGCTTAGAGTCTGATTGAGAAGAGAAAACAGCAGGCTTTGTAGAATCTCAGAATAACCTAGGCTAGGAGGGAAGTCTGGAGGTTTCTGTTCCAACTCCCTGCTCAAAGCAGGGCCATTTTCAAAGACAGATAAGGTTGATCTGGGCCTTCTCCAGCCAACTCTTGAATACCTCCAGACATGAAGGTTCCCCAGGCTCTCTAGAAAGCCTTGTCAGGGCCCTTAGTGCACTAATAGACCTTAACGGCCTGACCTGGGGCCCCCACAAATATCCTCTGCACAGTTCCCCCTTTTCAGCCCAGCCCGGGGCCATCAGTGCCTGCCCCAGCAACACTGTAAAAGTGCTGGTCTCCAGCCCTGCCACAGGCTTCCCCTTTCCATGGCTATGGACCCACTTGATCTGGATTCTGACCCGCAGACTGACTCCCCAGCTTGACCTTGGACCTGCCTCATCACCATGGACCTACCCATTGATCACTGGGCTGTGTCTGACCCTAGGTACTCTCACTGGACCTGATTCTTACCCTGGCCAATGAGGCAGAGGGTGTTGGACCAACCCAAAATGCTCAGAAGCCCCCTTTAACCTCATTTGGCATTTAGGATATTCCTCAAGGAGACACAGGAGGGCCCTAAGACTGCAAGCACTAAGTGCACACATTCAGTCACAGATGTGTGAGAGGCACCACCAAGCTCAGTGCTCCCACTTACAGTGCATAACTGAAGCCCCTGAAAACACTGTGCTAGGATAAGGATGCAAGCTAAGCACGCGTACACGTATAACCTTGCCTTCCTCCTCCATGTATGCTCTAAGCCCAGTGAATACACCCATACAGAAAGTATTGTGCTTATGCATGGAATTTTCTGAGGGTCAAAACTCGGTCAAATCAAAATCAGATTCCACTGAAGCACTCAAAGGCATTTTTCAGCTAGATGTTTTTATGCTAAATATAAACTTTTTAACCCCCTGCTAGTTTGGCTGTTGTGCTGTTCAGAAAGCAATAGCAAATACTGTTGCTGAAGTGGGAATAGTTTCTACATGTTCTTTTGTGGAAAAAAAAAAAAATGGCTGAACCACTTCTATTTAGTGGGAAAAAAATATCTTGAAAAAAAAAAGACAAACCTACTTCACCTTTGGGCAAGAGACCAAACCTAGGAAATTTCAGCTTCAGCTGGTAAACTTCAGTGACTTATAACCAATGGAAAAAAGGGGGTAAAGACAGAGTTTGCTTAGCAGCCTGAATGTTAGCATCACAGCCCTACGGTTCCACTTACCACTCTGTATTCCCCCCAGGTTTACTTCCACCTTGAACCTGTTTGAGGAAGTGTTGCAGGGAGGCCTGTTCTCTGTTGTCCAGTAGCAGTGATGGATGAAGCCCCCATATGAGAGACAAAACACATTGCGAAAGATCAAAACTGATGCTGCAGTGAAATATAGGCTAAAACCTTAATGATCCTGATTTTTTCCCTCTGTCCTGAGTGACACAGTTGATTTGCATTGGTAGAGCACAGTTTTTGTTAATAAGTGAAGACTCAGGAGTTATTGTAATCATAATAACAAAAAAAACCCCAACAGTAAGGAAGGTAAGTAGGGCAAGGATAGACACTACAGCATGGAAGATCTCTGGGGAAAAAACGTTATTAAGTAAATTATGGGGATCCACTTGCTTTCCCTCAGCCAGTAAGCAATCAACCTCCCTGGCTGTGGGATGAAGGAATGGAATGGAGCTATTGCACGTTCTGTTTCTTGGATAAGCAAATTTTTCTAACCACTTGTAATAATTAAAAGCCCCATGCAGAGTCTAAGGTGTGAATCCCAATGTCCTGGACAAACTCCAACTAGGTTAATTTAGTTCTGTATCCCAGTATCACCCCTGCAGTTTCAACTGTAATCAGTGTTTTTTACTTGCTGTCCTAAAGTATCATATACCACCATCTTTCACAGTTTTTACAGCTACTCTTGCATGATAAATGAAGCAATTTACTGTTAGTCGTGCAATCAGGTAGGGAAGGTTTGTAATGTCTTTGAATTCTGTTTGATTGAAGGTTGTAATATTAATGTAAATCACTTGCAATCAGATAAAAAAGGAAGACTACAAATTCAGCTGTTCTGTTCTTCCTAGATGTTCCTACATGACTTTTACGACCCATAGCAACTAGCTTAGTCATTATTACAAATAGATTTTATCTGCTATAGAAAACATCTCTCATGTTTCAGGTATCTCCTGCTACTTTCGCACTGCTGACTTGTATATGCCTGCTGCAGACAGAAACCAGTTTTGTTAACAAAGATGGTGACTACAGACAATCTGACTCAGGGCTTATATGAAATACTACAGCTAGTCTAGCATTTCAAAACAGGGATATCGGGGTTCTGGCCTGAATCCTAGTGTTTGTTTCAAGAAAGCAGGATGGTGAAAAAGTTCTCACTGAGACAATTCAGCTGGGCACCAATAAATGATTTTGTCTCGCACAGGTAAGCAAGACTACTGATATTTAGCTTCTATGTGCAGATTTCTCAGGAAGATTTTTGATAAGGAGTACACTGAGGGAAGGATGTAGGGAGATGATAGAGGAAAAATGGTATTATATAGAGGGTTTTTTATGACTTCCTTTTTTTCTCCCTTCCTGGTATTTTGGAAACCTAAAGCCCAAATCAGTGATACTAAATTATCAAACCAGAGAAGCCCATCCACCCACTCCTAGTAGTATCAGCACCCCATGTTTCCCATGATACAGAGCTGTTGTATCACACTCTGTCCTAGGAGAGAGTTGAGTGTTTTTCAGTTCCTACAGCATCAGGATGGTGTGCTTCGTTGCATTCGCCTCACCACCTCCTTGCTGCTGGAAACACACGTTTCTGGCTTGGCAAGGATCTGTGCTTCTAACTGCCAGCTGTGGAGCTGAACCATGGTTATCTGTTGGATCTTGACTGTGAGGCTTAAACATTCCCATACCTGATGACTTGAGAAAGAACATGCAGCCCCTCTCCCCCAAATATTTCAAGACAATTTCAAGCTAGACCTGTAGGCAGGAACACAGAAGTTGGATGCTTCAGACATTACATTCCATTGCCTCACTGTCAAATACCAGAATCAGTTCATGGTCTAAGAGTAATTTTCAGAGGTCTCCGAAAGGTGTTTACAGGGTAGCTGAGTGACTAAAGAGGGCTCTAGGGCCAGGAGAGCTACTCTTCTCAAGGACAGTAATGTTAGTCCTGTAAGAAACTAGAACTGAGCTTTCTCACTGATCACTCCATAGCTACACAGCTGCCATGTGGTCAAGACACAAAACTCATCTCTTTGCTCCTTCTCTCCTACAAGAAGAAAAATTATTGCAGATAAATAAGAGCAATAACAGAGTACCAAAAATAGCAATGGCTCTTCTGGACTTGGACAGCAGTGGAAGAAACAAGTCACTCAAGAAGATGATGCTCAGATGCCCTGTTAGCAGGTATAGTGGTTATTCAAAAAGATCTAGCTAATTGGATAGGAGGAAGCTATGGGTGTGAGGTGTAACAAAAGTACTACAGAGGCTGATCTCACCTCCTCTTTGTGTCCCTGTGTCACTCCAGGAGAAGACCACATTGCTGTTTCCCATGTATAACTTACCAAACACCTTCCTCATGGTATTCAAGGTCAGTGTGCAGGATTGTGACCTGTAACTGAGGCAAAGACTACATGGACTAGTTGTGAAGGATCACAAAAATTTATGAATCCGTTTCACAGAGCTCCCTATGAGGATCAGTTGGTTATTGTATACATGCTGCTCTAAAGCGCTCTAAGCAATTAGTATTATCATGGCCTGAGAGCCATATGAGACTTCAAAGCTTCAGAGATGTCAGAATAAAAAACCCTTAGAAAGTGCCATATGGAGAATTAGAAAAAGAGGTCACTAGCTAATGCCAAGAGAAAGAAGCCCAGACCCCAAGTCTGCAAGAACCTGTGCTCCCTCTGCCTTAAGACATTTCAGCATTTCCGCTGTCCTCTCTCCTCTCCCTGCTCAGAAAAAATAAAAAATCAATTGCTGAGTTAGCAGGGTCCGAAGTGCCTTTTCAGTTTGTTTCATTTCAGTGTTCCCTGAGGACACCCATAACATATGGTGAATGGGTTGATCGGAATTCAATGAAAAAAATGGCTGAGACAGGCTTGGTAATATATTACGGGATCTTTTCAAGGTTCAGAGATTTCTGACATGCTGGGGGTCTGAGTGTAAAAGAATTGCTTCTGATTTGCTTTTAAGTTCAGGTTTTAGGGTGACTTGGAGGCAATGCTCTCTGGGATCATGCTGAAAATGATGGAAAGCAAAAGTCTCTCCTGCCAGAGAGGCAGGGAACTTGGAACTTGATCTTGGCAAATCATCCCCTGCCAGCCGAGCTGCAGCTTTCTCAGACAGTCTCCCCCAACACAGACAAATATAGGAACAAGATTCTGATTTTGTCTACATTCACGTAACACCTTGCAAAGCAGTGGCATCAAGCCATCTTCTCACACTAGTTTTACCCAAGAGGAATTAATGATAATTAGCCAAGCTCATTACCCATCCCAGAATATATTACTTGTTTCATAAAAAGACTGGCACACACACTTGTAAAATAGATTTGACAGTACAGTACAGTAAATATATTGGAAATCAATTAAATTTAACATCCTTTAGCACAGACTGAACCAGGCAACATCTTTTCAACATTGCTTAAAGTGGTTTCAGTGAGATGTATATTAAGCAGAAAGAAGGTGTAATAATACTAGCAAATGCCTCATGTCCCACAGGGTTCAACACGTCAAAGTCAGGGCCTCCATTTCAGATTTGGTATTTAAACATGATCCCCATGTGCTGTGTAATTCCCACATTGTTGTGGTGTTGTGCCTTTTGCTACAGAACAGCACTACAGGAACTAAACTTTTCTGATGCACCCCATGCCCTCGTGGTGCAAAGATAATTGTCCAGGTGTCAGTCTGGGCTGGCTGTTGGTCTGAGGGCCAGGCTCTCCATGAGTAACTTGAGCCACTTGAGGACTAGGATCTCTGCTTTCTCATGGAGACAGACAGGCTCCTCCAGAGGGTGACTTGGAACAGCTAAGGCAGCTCCCACTGAATGAGAAGTGGTGTTTATGATGCAAGGCTGGCTGTGCCCGGTGGTGTGGTTGTCACACAGTTTTTTTCTTATAGTTCCTGTCTGGGTGACACCTCCGAATGACACTTGGGCCACCTCTCTGGCATACCCCTCCTTCCTCCTCCCTTCCCAGCCATGCCTCCTATTTCACCAGCTGCAGGAGCACAGGGCTCAGCTTAGGAAGTACAGTGCCTTTCTCAGCTGCCCGCCACACCTCGGTGCTTGACGCCCCAGGCTGGTTGCTGTGCTGTCTCTGCAGGTTAGACTAGGAGGAGGTCACAGAGCCTGTCACTGCAGAGAAGATTACTTGTGGCTGTGTCAAACAGGGCACACACTGAGGTGTGAAAAACACCAAGTGGACAGTGAAGGCATCGGGGGCCCTGCTCTGCAGGGTTTAATTACTTTTACTTTAACCCCAGACCTCTCTTGCCTCTGCAATGTTTAGTAAACATGACCTTTTAGAGAAGGAAAAAACAGATGGCATCCTGCATTAGCGTAACTGCCCGCTCAGCACCCCGGGAAAGAGAAACTTGGCTTCTCAGCAGCAGTCTTTCTGCCACTTCGACTCAGATCTCTTGGCTCCTCATCCCTCAGGCAGGTTTGAACATCAAATTTGCTGACAAAAGCCTGCCGGTGCAATCATGCAGAAGATAGAATTTCACTGCTAAAATGAGATGAATTCAGGGCTGGGAGGCAGCAGAGCCTCTACAAGGCAAGGAAACCTTGCATATCTCCTCAGCCCATTGCTCTCCTATTCCAGCTATCTGTGAGCTGGATGAGGGACACAGCTCTTTGTATTTATAGACCTAAGAAAGGGCTTCTGTAGTCTTCTTTTTCTACCTGTTGTGACAGACTCTGGGTTCTACTGCACCTCTGGGTTCCTTCCTAAGAGATCGGGGTAATTGATTACTGAAGGCAGTGAGTGAGCAGCTTCACAGGAAGATCTTTGTGTAACCCAGATAAATTTTGTTTCTGTTCTCAAGTATCTCAGCTATTTCGTCTCTTGTGATCACTGCAGCCCAGTAGAAAGCTACTGCTTGTGTCAAACCAAGGAGAAGGAAGCCCAGTCCTCCTCAACTTAAAGAATAACACAGCCTCAAATCACCATCCTCAATACAGACAGTCCAAACACCATTCACCAGCTTTAGGAAATCATATATGATCCAGATTTTAATTTTGCCAGTGTGTTCAGATCTAGGGTTTTGGGTTGGCCTATGGCTGAAGACCAAGATAGAAACAGCATGATTAGCATTCCTTCCTCCTTTCCCCAATCCAGTGACTACGCCCACAGCCTTGTGCAGCAGTCACAAAGCTCTACTTTTCCAAGTTCTAACCTATTTTGTCACTGCTTCACTCACACTCTGATCCACTTCATGTCACTTCTCTTTCCTGAAGCCTTATTCTCTTTTCTGTCTTTCTTCATTCCCATTTGGAAAACAGTATGACTTAGCAGCTTACACGTTTGGTCATACAAGCTCAGATTCCCCTAGGGCCACTTAAACTGTTCTTCCCTATGAGGAATGAAAATTATTCCCATCCCTATACTTCGTACTCAGACACGGACCTTTTGGGGCAAGATCATTAAGAAAAATAGGAGTTTGCCTTGACGCAACCAATCCTACTGTGCTGTTGAGCAGAACTATCGCTGCTGCTAAATGGCATTATGCCAGTGGACTGCACCAAAGTCAATGGAGGATCTAGCCCAATATGTGCATCTTGACCTACCATTCCCACATTAGTGTATTCTGGGAAATTCAGGCATCTGTCATATTTCACTAGGCACCCCGGAAGACATGTGCAAAAAAGTACCAGCAATGTGTACATAGGGTAGTTCTTTCCCTGAAAGATGGAATGAGAGATATTGCAGTCAACGCAGATACACAGGCAATAACAACAGCATCATAACCTTTTTACAGGAGAGCAAGTGTGGGACATGACAAAGGTGACACATGGCTCTAGTCACTAGGCAAATATAGTTCCCGGTGGGATGATGGTACAATCTGTGTGTGAAAAGAACCAAGGTGCCAACCAGAGATGGTTAAAAGTTACTAGAACACACTTCCAAATGGTGTGGCCAGAGTTAGGTTCCTCAGTCTCAGAAGAAAAATCTCACTGAACTCAGCTCCTGTTTATGTCTTGATGCTTTTCTTCAGGATGAGGTTTCCTCACAGAAGATGGAGTGGTCTCCAGCTCTTCCACAGTTTTTGAACAGGCCAGGTGACAGTCCCAAAAATCTACCAACTTTTTTGCACCTTCTTCCTCAGTTATCTAGCTGTTTGCAGAGCCCAAATAGAATGGCCTGAGCAGTTGTACAGTGTGCTCCTCTTCAGCATCTCAGACTCTTCAGTTCTTCCTGGAGCATATGAAAGCCTGCCAGGGCCACATGCAGAAGAAGAAACTGTGGAGCACAGACATGTTTTTCCAAAAGGAGAGCTCATTGTAGTGAATCAGTGTTGCAGAGCACAGAAAAGACAAAAGGCCTTTGGATTGACATCACACTGCAAGAAAATGTGTAATAAAAGGCCACAGCCTCATTGCTGTCACTGCCAAAGAATGCTGGCATGAACAGGAATATTCCAGCCAAGGGACCTGCTCATTTATCTCCTGTTCATATGTTCTTGTTCCCTCCCATTTCTTCTTTCATTTACACTATTTTTTTAACTTCCTGCTTTTCCTGCTCCTTCTCTCCTGCCATTCTCCTTCTCTGTATAGCATATTTGCCATCCATTTTCCTTACAGTAGCACTGTTATCTTTGTTGGGGTGAGTCTGTCTCCTTTTCTTTCTCATTGACTTTTTTTTCCATCTCTTTGCCTTATGTCTCTCTGCCTTGTAAGCCATGAACAAGTGTGTGGACAGAGGGTCCACAGAAACCACCTGTCAAGTTCAACAGAACACACCTTAGCATACAAAAGATCTGGCATGGCCCATTTTTGCAGGTGAGTGCATCTTGACTGATGCAGATCAGGTCAGATGATATCAGTAGAGGATTAGAACGAATGGTGTGAGCTCCACCACTGTCCATCTGCTATTACTTCATCAACCGTCTGTGCCCGTTTTCCAGTGCTAGATACAGGACTATTTCCAAAGCTGTCATAGCCTTTTCTCATGCATCTCTGTGGCGTTATCACACAGAAAACACAGGATACAGCAGGTGTTTATGTTGCATTCCACTAGTACCAAGAAGTTGCCATGTTATGGGCAGGGAATTCTTTGCAATACAGGAGAGAGAACATGAGGATCATCTGCAAGCCATGAGTGAATCACCTAGTATTAAAGCAACTAACTGATCTCAATAGCTGTTGAAAGTGGCTCCCACAACTGTAAGGTTGGCTATGATCAATTCTCTTTCACTGACATTACTGCTGCTGCAGCCCAAGAAATGGCAAGCACTGTCACTTGTGGGAGAAGAGTACCTGAATCCAAGTCCGAATGCCTCTAGGGCAGAACCCATGTAAGCAACAGAAGTAACAGTGGAAAAGGAAGGACTGGAAGAACATGTGGCCAGTCAATGGCTGGATACAGCTTCAGGCTCTCAGCAAACATGTGTCTGATGGGTATCTTTGCAGTTTCAAAAGAGGATACTTCAGATGGGTTTTCTTTGGCCTCTCTCTCCTGCCATCTTCCTCCTTCCTGAAGAAAGGTGTTGATAGAGGTAAACAAAGCAACCAATATGACAGGGAGACTCCAGTTTCTGCCAGAGATTTTTTTTTTTCCTATTGAAAAGCCCATCTATTCCTCACTTTAATTCCCCACCCTCATGTTCTCCAAACTTGCCTGAAAGTGGCTGCACCAGCTGTTGGAGAGAAGGAGCAGAGAAATGCCTGTGTGGGAGATAGTGCCAAAATGTCCTAGCGGATCTCCTTTACAGGACTGAGACGCTCCATCTGAAACTCACCTCCTGTTTCTTTGGATGCTTCCAGAAAGAGCCATTCCTCCCAGATCATAGTACCATAAGTATTGCCAACTATACCTCCCTGCAAGAGATTCCCAAGGTTGTTGGTAACTATGATGTTAAGGAGGTTCTCTAAAACATTTTTTGCTTATAATTGTGTTTCCCTATTTCCCCCAAATCTACATGCACTAAATATCTTTGTGGTTCTGGACCTAGGCTCCTGCAAAGCAATTAAAGCTGCCAGTCCTGACTGTACAAAACACCCATAAAAAGCAAAGAATCTACTCACTCCCAAGTTCAGGAAGAGTTCAAATCTGGGTCTGGACATCACTCCTTGCCCACATCTCTGTGTCAGACTAAAATCAAAACTCTGACAACTGTGAGCCTGGGGAATATCTATGTGAACTTTGCTGACCCATCCCTGCCTGTTTGCAGCATCCCCACAACCTCCAATCGTAGTATCTTGAACAGAATTATTAAGTCTACAGGGAGGAAAGAATAAGAAGTAGATGAGCTGTTAGGAAGCAGCAAAAATCATGCCTGTGACCTCAATAAGGAAAAGAAATGAGAAAGAAGCACAAACAGGATGTGCTTACAAAGCAGAAATGTTGCTGAAACTTCTCCTGTGTGTTTTCAAAAACAGTGCTGTGGAGGACTTCAGTAGGAATGAAAGAAGTCAGATTGAAGAGCTTTGTATATGAAGTCGTTTGTCCTCAGAGCACACAAGTCACAGACCATGAGCGTAGAGGTTTGCTTTGCACTGGCATGTCCAGATTCTGTAAGCCTGACCTGGAGTGTTCTCCACTAAGAATCAGAGGAGAATTCAGCCTCCATGGTCCACTAATTGTAGGAGCTTGCACTTGACACTGCCAGCTGGGGGCCAATTAGTCAGAGTTGTTACGTTGTTTTGTGTAGTAGGTTATAGATCTGATTTGATACAGACTAGAATCATTATCATGTTTGACACCTGGGCCAGAGCCACTGAGTACCTCTGATTTGAGAGGAAGCACTGACCTCCAGATTATATATCCAACATCCTGCCAGCAATCCTAAGACAGAAAGGCTAATTTCCCATTTCATGAACTGGATTTGCATTTTTTCTGTCAGGCAAGGTCAACCTTTTACAAGTTCAGACAAAATGTTGGGTAGCTCAATTGTTTTTCTGTAATGCTTAAAGAGTGATGGATACTGGTGGAAAATGATCATTCCCCACCTGTTTTTTATCAAGATGCTTCAGTGGTATCTAAAAGGAGAATTGACTTGGTCTCATCAACTTCATGGGTCTCAGCCTTAAGGGGTATTGCATTCACAATCCAGACAGTGTCTTGTGGATTTCTCAGGAGGATCTAACTGTTAGAGGATCTAGAGTGATCCAAGGACAAAGTGAGAGTTGTACTGGGAGGGGAGATGCTCCTGGGCTACAGCAGTGGGGAGCCAAAGGGGGACATGATGCTGTGACTGTGCAGTGGATAATATTCATGGCTCTTTTGTGCCAATGCCTTCCAGCATGACTTCATAGGACAAAGAACAAACGCATGTGCAATGGAAACAGAGTGTTCACGTAAAGAGACATGAAGAGTCAGAGACAGCAGACCTCCAGTAGTAAATGAAATCAGATTTTGTTTATTAACCATGTGCTGCTTAGGGTGTAGCATACTCTTATGCAACTCGGAGAGCTGGGAGGAAAGGTATTTGAAGGTTTGATTTCAAAGAACTGTCCAAAATCTGTCCATCCACTTTTCACCCTCCCACATGCAAAAATGGAGCAACAAGTGCAAAGGACCTCTTTCAGCAAGAACACATATATCCGTTTGAGTAGTTTGGTAAGTCAGAAGTGGGGCAAGAGGGAATTTCACCAGAACTGCAAGGGAGGCTGGCTTGGAGATGTAGCCAATGGCTTACATCTCTCCTTACCACTAACTGGTGCTGTGATGCCAGGCAGTAACCAATCTATGACGGTGACTAATCCAGCCGGCACTTTAGAAATGAGTACACAGCTGTTTGAAGTCTAAACTATATTGAGTTACAATTTAATTAGTCCGTAATCATGAAGTAAACACTTGCCAGTTGCACTAATCGTGTTTCAACCCTGATCGAAGCAGCAGTCTCCCTACTGGAAAGTGAGGAAATATTATGGGAAAATACGAGCAGAGCTTGCCCAACTTTTCCACACATGTTTGCATGGATGTTTTAGACTCTAGCCCTTCTGCTCAATACACATCCAAGCCCTTCCAGAAGACTCTGTTCAGATCCCTGACCTCTCCTCTTCCTGGAAGGACTCTTTGTCTCCTTTGCCTTAAAAGCAGGTCAGGTCTCATCTGCACTTCTTCCAGATAGGAAGGACCTTCTCTCTCCCACAAATGCAGGTGAAACATCCTCCCTTCTCAAAGAGCTATCTGGCATCTGATCCTGCCCTTCACACAAATGTGTCTCCTTTGTGACATGATCCTTCAGCCCTTCAGTGCTATCCCCATGTCAATTGCCAAAGTGGACCTGCCCCCAGGCGCTTAAAGTTTTATGTAGAACTTTTCCCATCACTGGAGCAGAGGTGATTTTCTGCTGATTTCCTATTCAGCACCGCAGGCGAGCCAGAGGCAGGCTCCGAAAAGCCTGTGAAAGGCAACTGAATGAATATACTGTTCCCTCCAATTGTGACTCCATCGTTTCCTCTCATTACTCTAATAGAAACAAATCTTTCTCATCTCAGCCCTATTACCTCACACAAAGGAAAATGCTATGTAATCCTGTTAGAGCTGGGCTGCTGCTGGACACATTTTAAGGTCATTGTTCTGGGATGCCAGTCTCCACTGTGTGAGACTGGGAGAAGTGGGAAATGCAATTACTAGACTATTCAAATCCCTAGAATGAAACCCTGCTGTTAACAGGCAAAAGCCAGCAAGAAAAAGAGCAGTTGCTTTATGAAATTATAGGGTTTGGCTAAATCAGAGTCTAACCAGCACCTCAGTAAAGGAGCAGGGTTAGCTCCTACTGCCATCCATGGAGTCTCCTCATTCCCCTCAATCTGATCTTTGGCATCCCCATTGGAAGCCCAACCTGCAAGATGGGTTATAGTCATGAAGCCATTGGTGTACAAGTCCAATGAAGAAAATGGTGGTCCACGTCCAGGACTTACACTGTACTTTGAAATGGGGAAGCCCTAAGAGTTCAGCAACAGGAATCTGCCTGCTGCTGCCATCACCTCATATTGTACTTTGGCTCTGAGCTTCTTGGAGCAGATTCTGGGATCAAATCTGTCTCCTAATATTCATGGCCTACAGCACCAGTCTTGATGATTGCTGGTGCAACCCAGCTAAGCAGCCACGGGGGAAATTTGCATTGCTAAACTCATGGAGCTGTAAAACCCCACAAGGAATTCACATGCTGGAGGAGAGAAGGGGGCTAGCACTGCTTGTGGCAGTCAGTGAAGCAAAGCAGAACAATACGAATGGGAATGATCGCAACCGCCTCATTGAGTTGGCTTCTATTGAGTGATTAGACACTGACATGTTCCTAATCATTCCCATCCAGGTGAAGCCAAAGCTTTTTTAGCTGGATGGATAGCAAAGAAAGAATCAGAAATCTTGCAGGACAAACATTAGGGAAGACCACACAAGACCAATGATGACCACCACAAACCACAAGCAGAGACAAACTTCTGTCCCAGACTGTTCCTGATAGCCAAACTCCTACTGTTATGCCCTGTGTTTCCTTCTCCTTCTGCCCCACACTTGAGCTGTATGCCTGCTCTCGCTGGTCTCTCCTGCAGTCAGGCAGTCACTCTTCTTACTGCCTTTATGCCTCTCTTTATCTTCACCTTCCCTGCTGTGTTACCCTCCTGCTGCCCATGTTCCCTCAGTCTCCCAAAGGATTTCTGTCCCACAAGATAAGGCTGAAAGCAGGACCATTCTTGCAGGTCCCAGAAGGAAGCGGTGTGGGCTGAGGTAAGGTTCCTGGTAGAGGAGGAGAAAGCAGCCGATCACCACTGGAGTCTCCAAGTCCCTTGAAGAGACGAGAGTCACTTCCCTGTTTATGCTCTTTATTAGTCCCTATTCTCTTTAATCGGCTTAGACTGATGAGCCGAGGCAGCGGTAGGGATCAGCCGGGCTGTTTAATTAAAGGATTGCAGCTCAGCCCTGCAGTTTGGGGGTTTGTGTAAATGAGCTGCAAGTACATTATTTAATCTGCTGCGCAGAGAGGAGTTGGGGCATTAATGAAGCAATCTCTAATTAAAACTAGACGGCTGATGGTTATTAGTGGCATCAGTTCTGACAGGATTTATCTCATTTAGGGAAACGCCTGATCATGGTGGAGGAAAAGAAAGAATAAACCCGAGCTAGTTTATCAAATTCACCACAGCACCACTTGTGACTGGCTGTCCATTCAGCAGAGCTCAGGAGAGCTGCATAGGGAGCCCCTGCGTCCCAGGCTCTCCCATCAGGAGCCCCTAATGATCCGTATTTAGGGATATGCCTTGCTCATCCAGGAACTGATTGCCTATTGAGGCTGTCTGACCCACATATTTCAGTCTTGATTGGCTTTTGCTCTGCCTTGGTTCAATGGGGAGCCTGTTCATGATTTGAGCAGGGTGACAGGCTCTGTAAATGATCTGATGAGTTTCTCCCAGCAGTGTATTGAGCCATTCCAGAGCAGCATAGCTATCAGCTATGGACATCAGCTCCACGGTGACCCTGTGGTTTTCCCTCTCTGACATTTTTTTGCCCTCCTCACTGCATTTATATGTAACTTCAGATATGAAGTAAGCCCATGGCTGACTGCAGGATCTGGCAGAGGCTAGGAGGTATTTTCTGGCCAGCATAAAGCAGACCAGTGAGTTTAATAGTCCTGCCTGTGCTCTGCCTTTCTTCTGGCACAGTGTGGGAAGTAGGGATGCTCTTCTCGCCTGAGACAATCACATAGAAAGATCACATATAAAAGCTGTTCTGTTTCAAAAAGCAAAAATTCTGTGTGCCTGTTTCTCACCTTCAAATAGCCATGGTGGCTTCAACCATCTCTATCTCCACATAGAATATTGTGTCACACACAGATTCAGGACTGCTATTGACGTCCCGGAGTATTAGAAACGGAGAGGACAAGAGAAAGCCTTAGGCAAAAAGTAAGGAAAGCAGGAGGCCTGCAGAGTGGGACAAGCTACAAAAGACATAAAATGGACAGGCATAGATAGCATGAGAAGCCCCTTAACTGGAAGCCCAGATGCAACGTGCTGTAGGGGTCATTGTCATTCATCCTCACTTCTGACTTTCCTGGGTCAGACTCATCTTTGGATGCAACTTGCCGAAGTTGTTAAATTACTGAAACAAATGATTGCTTCCTCTTCAATTTACCTGCCAAACCCCAGGTGAGGAATTTGGTGGTTCCCAGCACAAGGAGGGCAGGCAAACTCAGGCTCAAGGGATGGGTAGGGCCTTTGGGAGTCACTGGGACAAAAGAAAAGCGTGAAGCATGAGCATGACAAAAATGTCCTTAGAGCTTAAGACACTGTAGGAGCGACAGCCTTGTAGGATAAGAAAATGTTAGAAACCAAGGGAACTGATCAGAAATAAGATGGAGGCTGGGACAAGAATGGGACAGGATCCAGGTATGGATCAGGGTATGAAGATAGAACACTATGGCAAAAGTGAACCTCATTCAGACAAAATAGAACCAAAACTCTCTCTCCCCAGAAATGCAAGGGGGAGGTGGCTGTCCCTACCACAGAAACCTCTGCTGCCTCCTCTTCCTTGCCAGCATCTCCCCATCTGCCACGGAGGTGCAGCTGCAGATGTCCCACAGGGCTGTCATGCAAACTTTACCAATGCTTAAAAGCTCTCAGCACAGACATCATGGGGGTTAACCCTTCCATCTTCATACACAAACGGGCAGGAGGATCCTGCTTCTTTATCCTGTCTCCAAGTGTGGCTGAACCCTACTTTTGAACACACACACACACACACACACACCACACACCCCGCCATTCTCTTCAGAGTTGTCCAGCACTCACACTTTTCCTTGGAAGGAAATCATAAACCACAGTCTGCTCCAGTGAGCAGAACAAATAAGAGAAATACCATTTAAAAAATGCTGTAGCCTCACTACTGCAATTTAGCTGCCCAATCCTGTCCAGAGCCCTCCCTAGTAACTCAGGCTTCTCATACAGATGCCAATGGTCAGATGTAAAAGTCTAGCAGTCTGATGAGGGAAATCTTTAAAGAGAAACCTGTTTGCTGCTGACAGAAGAGTGATGAGGCATGAGAAAAAGGAGTAGGTCTGTGAGATGGAGTTGTAAGAAGTTGTGACAGGAGCAGGAGATGGCAAGAACAGAGGGACAAGGCCAATCATGGAAGCTATATGCAATATGTGCATCTCAAGTATTTTTGAAGCTCCTTGGACCCCTTGGTCTTAGCACTGATGTCATTCACTGATGAGGGAGAGCTGACAATTGCTGGTGTATCCACACCTGGCTGCACTGGATACAAGTTGGTAATAGTTAATAGTACCCATCTATAACTGCCCTTCATTGGCAAGCTCAGACCATTTCAACACATGTAAAGCTGCGCCCCCCACCCTGCCTCAGGGTGCGAGACAGAACCCTGAGTTTGTTTCGTGACTTTTGCTGTAGCTTAAAGATTATGGGTCTATACTGGTGTGTGTCCAGGCACCTTATAATGTGGGATAACTTATTTGAAGGAGAAGAGTGAAGCATGTGTATGTTGGTGTCAAAGTGATGCAGGAGGGTAGAAAAGGTACAAGCGTGGATGTGGGTTGATGGAAGTAGATGTTTGAAGAGAGGCTGAAAGTATGTTTTTGGAGGTGCATGGGTGTGTGTGAGTGGATGCCAGAGAAGGTTTGTGAGCAACTACACAACAGTATGAACAGTATTCTCTGGGAGGGAAAAGAGAGGGACAGCAGTGCTGGGGACATGGGACATAAGGGAGGATGGACGAGGATGGGTGTGTATAATATGTGAGTTTTGTCTGGGGCAGGAAGATTAGTGATGGATGATAAGAAGTAGGGGATGGAAAAGAAAAGGTCTTGCTGGCAGCAATTTCCCACCTTGGTGAGGAGTCCGGAGATGAAGGCTTCTGCTCTGCATCAGCTGCTGGGCAACAGAACTGGTGTAAAACAGTTTCATTCCTGTAAGAAAAAACAAACCGTAGCAGGTCAGTGTTCAGCTCACTCAGCAGAAAACTCAAGGGAGAATGCCTTTCCCAGGGCTGTTCCAAGGGGACAGTGACTCCCAGTGATGCTGAAAGAGAAATTTGACCATCACATGAACGTTTTGCACTCTGAGGTGGTGGGGAGCAGGAGAGAAAGGGGCTGACCTTTCTATTCCCCTACCTTAACTGTCCTGCTGCTGATGTCAAGCTGTAGAGAATGGGGCAAAAGCGCCCAAATAAAAAGTTTTCCTTATATCAGTATCTGTCTCATGATCCCATACATCTTATGAAAAACAGTTTTGCCTTTCTCTAACTTTTATTTCTTTTGGGACAGAAACATCTCCTTAGATGTGTTTTCTTAGATATGTTTCCTATACATTGTAATGCAAAGAAGTTCATTTTTTGTTGACAGTGGCTAAATTAACTCTGCAGACATTTCTCCTGAAACCTGTCTAGAGCACAGAAATGGCCTTAGCACATCAGCACTGGGCATTACCAGAAATAGCAGCGGAAAACTGACAGGACAAGCACAAGTAGCGGGACTGAGATCATGATGAGAGGAAGAGATCACAGCAAAGAAAAGCAAAACCATAAGAAGTAACAAACCTAAGCAAAACAGGAAAAAAAAGAAAGGATAAAAATGCATTTATTAGATAAGAAAGGCAAAAGAATTCATCCAAAGGAAGAAATCCTAGAACAAACTTCCAAAACTTCTCGCTAATCTTGAGTGACTTGTTCTTGGGTCCCTTGCCTGGAAACATTTGTAAGCAGCCTGGTTTTCAGGGGTGTTGGGCACTTATCACAGCATTGGAACCCAGTAAGAGCTGCTCAGCACCTCTGAAAATGAGATCCTTTTAAAACACCTCCAGGGAGGCCCTTGAGGTGTCACAGGCAGCACAAATCAACAGCCAATTTTGAACACACTGACCTTCATCAATGAAAAGGAGTCACTAAAAAGAGACACAGTGTCAAGAGGGGAAAGTACTAGGGGAATGGAAAAGAAAATGAAAAGAGGAGAAGAAAAGCAGGGGAGATAAAGCAGACTGAATCCTCAGATGGCATAAAATCACCCTGTCTCCAAGTCAGTGGAACAGCATTTAGAGCTCTGTTCTCACTCTGTGCTACTGCAGAGACCCAGGGCTCAAATGGGGTCATCTCCTTTTAAAAATATTTTTACAGCTTCTAACCCAGCAGTAAAACTAAGTCTCCTGGCTTGTCATGGGGTTTCAGATTCTGCCAAAGGCCCTGCCACACTTTCCATCACTCTGAAATGTGAAGCTTACCACCTTTGTCTTTCTCACAATCTGACAGACATGGCCACAAAGATAGCTAAATTACAGACAATGATGATACTGTCCCCAGCCACCTCCTTCCAGCCTCCCAGCTAGCTTAATAAAACAAACTGCTTAGTTCTTCCGCTTCCTTGGCTTCCAATGCATTCTCAAAAGGAATCTTTCATTAGAAACAACAGGATTGGCAGCAGCAACACAGCAGAGGGAAGAAAAAAGCATTAGCTTTACCTCACTGACCTCTGCCCATGCTCTCGGTCCCTGTCTGTAACATGCAACCTGCTAGAAAAGAGAAGGAGTGTTTGTGTGACGTATCAAATTCATCTCCTGGTCTTCCATTTCTGTAACTACCCAGCTCACATCCCTTCTCTCCTACCAGTCTGGTTATTGCTGGTTCTCACTATGTTGTTTCTAATTTAAACTTCTCAGGTGGCAAGTACCTATCTGACTGGTGTGTCCATAAATTACTTGTGTTGTCTTTTTACTGAAGCAAGTGGTGGGATCACATTTGAGTCTATGTTCAGGCAGGCTCACACAAATACTCCAGCTCCTACATCTTGTCACTCTGCTTCCAGCTAGAATCCATCAGGAATTTTCTGATAAAATTTCGGTTTTGCATAAAAACACTGATTCATCAAATTTAAACTATCTCGTGAAAACGTCTTCGGTTTGACAAAGATTCCTCAAATTACAGGGCTTTACCTGGATTTCTTGGCAGGCTGCTGGAGGACCATGCCTCCATATCCCACATCTCTAGTGTAGCCATGCCATTCAAGTAGCCCCTTGAAGAGGGGCCATCAGGTTTTCCACCCAGCTCTTTGTTCTGCCCAACTCCCAAAGCAGCAACGCTGGGAGCTGGCTAGCCCAAGAAGTGTGGAGCACCTGCATCAAGGCAGTCGGCTCTGCAGAGCAGCCCTGGAGTCATAGACATTGTCAGCTGCAGTGTGGAAACGCACAAGGCTCTCAGCTGATGCAGCAACAGCCAGCATTCATTTTGAGGAGCATGCTTGGTTTCAGAAGTATTATATATTGGCATTTCCTACTGAATTTCACCTCTACAGGAACAGCTGGGAAAAAAGGGCCTACTTCCAGATAAAAGTAACAACATATTTTGAAATCATAGAATCATTTAGGTTGGAAAAGACCCTTAAGATCATCAAGTCCAACCATAAACCTAACACTGCCAAGTCCACCAGTAAACCATGTCTCTAAGCTCAACATCTACATGTCTTTTAAATACCTCCAGGGATGGTGACTCAATCACTCCCCGGGCCAGCCTGTTCCAGTGCTTGACAACCCTTTCAGTGAAGCAATTTTTCCTACTATCCAATCTAAACCTCGACTGGCACACCTTGAGGCCATTTCCTCTCGTCCTATCGCTTGTTACTTGGGAGAAGAGATCAACCCCCCCCTTGCTACAACCTCCTTTCAGGTACTTGTAGAGAGTCATAAGGTCTGCCCTGAGCCTCCTTTTCTCTAGGCTCAGTTCCCTCAGCCGCTCCTCAGAAGACTTGTTCTCTTGACCCTTCACCAGCTTGCAAAAGGAATCTTCCAAAAAATGGACACCCCAAATTTCAGCCATTTCCAATCTCAACACTTCCCTAAATGAACTACACTATTCTCTGCTTTTATGTGAACAGCAGATGCACCACTCCAATTCCTAATTACACATGAAGAAAGCAAACAACAGGGAGGGAAAACATAGGGAAAAAGAGGAAGGAACAAGGACAGACAAAAAAATGAGAAATAGAAGCCTGTATATAGATGAAATGCCTTGCTAGTTAATTATCAGGATAGAAACACAGACGAAAGTAAAAGGGAAACAGGGAAAGGAAGAGTGATGTGAAGTTACAGGACTTTAGGCTCAGTCTCCTGTGGGCGTTTTAAGAAAAAACATCTCACAGATACTCTTCAGAGAATCAGTATGCTCTGAGCACTGCAGCTGCACAGTCAGCTGTTGACTCTGGTTCTCATGATTTCTCATATGTGTTTAACACTAACCTTGGGTATTTTCTGCCCAAACCAGAGTCCTTTTGAACCTGTGAGATCCTAAGATCTCTGGTGTAGTTGTGCACTTTACATACCACCACCAGATGTTGATCATGCCCGCAGGCAGAAATCTGCCTTCAGGCCATTTGGGATCCTTGAGTCCCCCTCCGGAGGCCATGACTCCCATGGAGAAGCCACAAGGGAGGTGGTGAGGAGCAGACACTGCCTGATAGAGGTAAATATATGAGGTGTAAATGGGTATTCTAAGACTGTGCTGAAAGCTCTTCCCCTGACTGGGGGCAGGGAAGGGTATCTTATTACTCCTGTTAAATCTGAGTTCCCCAAAAGGCCAAGAGCAGTTGGAGCTCTGGGTCTATTTACATTCTTCTTTTACAGCTTGCTTCTCTTTCTCTTTTGTGCTAACCAGGCATACACCACAGAGACTGGGTTCCACCTTGGAGACTATCGCTGTTCATTTTCCTCTTTCTTTCCATCTCTTGATCCTGCATGTATCTGATATTTTGCAAATCCACGCCCTCGTCTTTGCAGCATAGCATGCATAGCCTAGAGAGGAGCTGGGAGAGGGTTAACTGGCTATGGAATAAGTGGACCTATTCCCACCCTGAAGAGGCTGTAATAATTGCTATCTGGACAAAGCAGCTCTCATCTGGGTGCAAAAAGCAAGTGTCCTAGGGCCTTACTATCACTTCTAAGTCTAAAGTAAGAGCTCTAGGAAAGGAGCTGTCTTCTTAACTGTGTGAAGTCTTCAGGTAAGATGTTATTTTTGTTGCTGTGATTCAAGAGGGCCTGGCAGGGTTGTCACAGCTAGATTTCATTCGCCTGTGGTGTTGTCAACCTTTGCAACTTTAAAATGAGCCTTGAGATATTTAGTATCTGTTTGAAGTCAGTATAAGACTTTTAATGGTGGTTTTTTTCCCTTTCTGTGCTTTCTTTTAATTTTGTTTTTAAACAAAACTTACTTCGTAAGTCAGAAAGGCTACATAAAACTTGAATGTGCAGCCTCTAAGGAGTTAAACACCAGAAAGCATAGGCTTGTTTTGCCTTTGAAAAATGGGAAGGAAGGCAACCTGTCTTCAATCCAATGACAGTTGATTTAGACTCATTACTTTGGGGTGCTGATCTGTAATTTTTTTTCTTTTTAAATACTTCAGGTAGGTGGCAATGGTCCACCAATTAAAAGGGTAGGTCCAGGGCTTGCTTTTTTGTCTTTCTGTCTCTTCCTCTACGTCCTCTACCTTGCCGTCCTCAGACTTGCAAACCATTGCAGAGACTGCAGCTAAACAAACACTGTTGTGGGCAGATCAGGCAGGTGATTGGGAAGAGAGATGATTTCTTCCATCAGTCAGGATGCTGTTGAACTGTTCTGTTTCCAATTCATTGCTTTAAACACACAAATTATTATCTCTTGGGCTGCACCCTGATGAAAGCTTGGAAGGGAAAAGCCAGCAAGAAGAAAAGGTGTTCTGGGTGAATGAAGAGGAGTTGGGTGGTACCAAAGAGGAAGAGGCTAACAGAGAGGACGAGGCATGCTGAAGGGCCTATTGAGGTAAATGTTGCCAGCAGTATGTGAGTTGTGTGTGGAGGAGCAGCAGAGGACAAGGGCAAGCATAGATGCAAAAGGAGGACTGGAAACAGCCTGAGCCCATCAGTGCCTTGCTCCATCTAGCTGGGACGCATGCTCTGGAGGCAAGGATTTGACAGTCCAGACCTATCTTAAATGCTGAGAAAGCTATGCCTGGCCCAGTAGTAACCCATGTTGTCAACTGAAACGTTAGCCCCCTCTCCTCTGAGAGAAAACTGACTGAATTTTATTCAGTTGTCTTTAACATGGCTCCTGACAAGAGGTATCCTCCAGCCAGCTGCCTGCAGCCTCAGTGGGGGTATCTGTGAATGAACTGTCCAGCCACAGCAATTCCTGCTCTGTGATGAACTTTAGAGAGGCCTGTGCCAAACCTTCTGGCTAGCACAAGCTGTCTAGTCAGCTCAGGAGTTAGCTCTACCTTTCTGGATTCTTAGAAAGTTGGACTGTGTTGCAGAGGGGCCCCCTGACTCATGATGCCTTGGTCTTTATGGCTATGGATCCCAAAGAGCCAAGCCTCTTTTCTCCTAAAAAATGGTATCGTAGAGGGTACAAGAGTTGAACTCCAAAAATTGAAAATCTCTGTAGCTACCTAGATTGCACATCACAGGGCCAAAGGAGTGCAAACTTTCCTAAAATCGCCTTAATGCTCTATCTTCCCTTCGGACAAGTGCCTGGGGCTTTATGTTCATTCAGTGTTGTTGCCCATCCTAAGCATCAGTGCCCACTAGCACTGATGATAGCTGTCCAGAAATAGAGAAGCCTGTCTGCCGAGAGCTGTATTACAGCAAACAAGTCTAACCCCTTTTTCTTCTTCTCCTGCCCCCCGCAAAAGCAAACCCCCGACCCAGACAGCATATGGAAAATGGTGGTGCTCCCTGCTGTTCAGCAGTCAGCTTTAATTAAACAAATATCCAGTGTAGCCTGTTCCCATAGATAAAGAGCAGCTCTTTGTTTTTCTGCATGAATGATTTTAGACTACAAGAAATGTCAAAACAAGACAGAATGAAAATTGCTCTCACTGTGAGTATACGGAGCATGCTTCTCTCTAACATGCTGCATCACCCCTGCATCCCACCGTGACTGCTGCCCTGGTCAGTTATGTAGGATAGCTGGCATGGCCCCTACTGCAAGAACAATGAAGATCACTGGGTTCCCCAACTGCTAGTACTTGCTTAACCTCTGCAGCCTGGTACTTGGGCCCTACTGGCCTGCATATTCAGTAGCTTTGCCCTTGGCCCAAGCATACATCAGTTCTTAGAAATCTGACAATGCTGAAAGGCAAATGGTGATCCCTCAAGCAATGTTCTATCAGTAAATAACTAGTCCAACTCTTATAGCCTTTCTGGTTTCTCTTTAAAACTCCACCTTTTGAAGAAACGCTAGAGGCTTTGACCAAAAGTCATTGTTTGTAGTGCTGGATATCTGAGCTTTCCTGGAGTCTTTTGCTACTTGTCTCTAGTTTGCATTTTTTTTGATAGCTGCCAAGAGAACAGATGGGGTCACAGAAAATCATGGCCTAGAAGGCAGAAAGAGTCAAAGGAGAACTGAATTAATCTCAGATGAAGTTTTACTGGCTGTTGTCTTTCTTAAGATGAGGGCTGGAGAACCACAAATAGGAACTATTTAGCAATGCTAAGTTTATGAAAGGCCGGTTACATGGTCTTCTGACTCCCCCAAAATGTATAGCTCAATGCTACCTACAAATGGAGCTGTGACACAACTTAGCTAAGGTTAGCTGCAAGCCTTACTCCTTCTATCATCTTCCTCCTGTGCTAGATCTATTTCTGACTCCAGTTAGCCTGGAACTGAGAGTTGAAATGAGATCTGAAAGAGGCAGTGTTTCCAAAAGTGAACCTTCTAGCAACTAGCTGTTTCTCCTGGGGTTCTTCACTCTTCACTCCAAAATACCCTCACTAAAACTTGCTAGCTGTCTCAATTACTTATCTCGATTGTAGGTCATTAGACCGGTGTTTTGGGGGGAATTGAGTATGTGCAGAGTTTAT
>NW_009211707.1:29938-37849 GCF_000690835.1 Fulmarus glacialis | reverse complement strand
GAAACCATACATGACTAAAAATAAATTCAAGGTCATTTCTGGAATTTAAGTTCTTTAACTCCTTGTAAGTTTGATGGTCTCCTCATTGTTATGGAACACTGTTGATGGCAAGAATTTGACAGGATTCAGAGAGAAACCGGACTTTTTAAAGACTATCCTATGAGAATACTTCATGCAAATCCTTCCCAAAGCCAATGTATAGAACTCAAACTTTTCAGCATTAAAAGGCGGCTTTTGTGGGTGTCCCATGGCTATCTACTGTGACTCTTCTTGCTCCTCCCTCTTGAACATCTGATGTTGGCTCTCTCTGAAAAACAGCTACACAAACCAGATTCACAAATCTGACTGTCTGAGAAATCCTGTGTTAAAGGGCAAGGGGCTTAGTAGCCAAGATACTGAAGTATAGGAGTGCAACAAGACTGAAACTGTCATTTTATTTTACATTGCCAGTATCTACAACAATCCCAACCTGAGTGTCTCCGGGATGCATCTTAGGAATGGACTGATTTGGTAATCTTCTCTAAATTGCCAGAGACTTCTGTATTCAGTCAAAAAATGTCTCAGTATTAATCCCCAAAGATGACAATGAGACTGAAGAGTCTGGAGTCAGATTTGCATGGTAGATTGCTGAGGATAAAACTACAACAAATGAAGCAGGGGTAAGAATTGGAATTTGTGTGTGTTGACCCAGCAAGCTCTTACCAACAGCTTTAGGCTACTTTGGTTTTATTTCCCCTTCCCTAACTTCTTAGCCTCTGCCTCTTCCTATACTCTACTTCACATCTGTTGGTTTTATGGCTATAGATTTACTCAGCTCTCCAAGTCATCACTGCCTCGACTTCCTCATCAGAAACATCCTCTCAGGTGGCAGTGACGACCCTTAGTCCCTTAGCTAGCTGGAATATCAAGTGCCATATTTGTAAAGGGCTTGTCACTATAGTCTGTAATATGCCATTATAGTCTATGCAGAACTACTTTATATCTGCTCCACATACTTGTCATTGACTCTGGTCTGTTGCCTACAGGGGTAGATGTTCATAATGTATCTATGTGCGGAGTGCCAGTTACATGATCCAGATCTAGGATTTTCTTAACTTATTTCAGACCAGGGACTGTCTATCTCTGCCTGTAACTCTTCACAGGCTTAGATATCTAATTAATTGTATGAAAAACATGAAGATGTGTCTAGATGATGTCTAGATGCCAGCACGTAATTACTGCCTACAAAAACAAATTGCTGAAGAAACCCCCTGGCAGTGTCAGCATGATGGATGAATGTATAACATACACATACATGCCCAGCCTTGCCAGGATGCATGGTAGCTCTTCTTTCAGTCCATTTGAGTGCCTTTCATTCCACGGTTCTTTCTTTAGCATTCTCAAAGCTGTTCTTCCTTCTTCCCTCCTCTGCCCCCCAAAGTCATGCTGGAAGGGATGAAGAGGGGAGAACTTACCAGGAGCATCTATTCTCTCTGCTTGCCTGCCAAAAATGAAAAATCAAATGTTTTGTAGTCTGGAACTTGGCCTGCCTTGAACACTTCATGAGTGTTGGAGAAAATGTCTTCTTCCATGATGTTTCTCTAGAAATTTGATGATCAAAAGATCAGAGCTCATCCTCTAAAACCTACTTAGCACCTGCTTAATCATCATATTGTTTCTTGGTAAAAATTAATTTTAAGTCATACATCCTTTGTATAGCATTACTATGAATTTGTTTTTCTAGTGCTAGGGGATGGGATGAAAATGGGATTCCCATTGACGGAGTATTTCCAGTTTCTCATCAGAATATGTTGATTTTAGAGACCCTATAAAATATCTTAAAACAAATTCACCTCGGTAGTATAAAATACCATATGCATACACTACTGTTTGGAAAGTGAAAATTCAATGTGACACACTGACGCAAATGTGTGTCTTTGAGCTATTGTGGGTTCTTCAGAACAGCACAGCTTGGAAGGATAAGCACAAGGCACTGTGCTGAGGAAATGGAATTTCCTGTGTTGGAGGAAGCAGATCTGAGCCAATGCTGCTGTGATCTGATCTTTTTTTGGTTAACTAGTTGGGTGACTCTAACAGATATATCAAATAGGCCATTCATTTATTACCATCTGCTTCTAGGAATGGAGATATTAATGCCATATCTTCCTGAACAGTTGGTTTCTCAGCTTACTTTAGTCCATATATGTGGCAGGCATTCCTCCTGTACATCCTCACTCTTACCTTGAATAAGTTTTTGGGGAAAAGTGTGGGCATGGCTGGCAGATGAATGCATGGATTTCAGAAGGAATTTGGGGTGTTTTGCACCAACTTCAGTGCGAAGGACATGACCAGTGGACAAATGCGTGTGGATGTGTACTAAAGAGGGTCTGAGCACGAAGAGATAGGTCTGGCATTCATGGGCTTAGGGTCAGAGTCAGCAATGTGCCTTGGAGATGGTGAAAATGAGCTGTGGCCTCTTGTGTTCTGGCTCAGTGGGGTCTGCTCCTCTGCCATAGACCTAGACACTCTCTTTTCTCTTGTTGGTGACAGGCTACTTGACAGAAATTTCCTTACCCGAGGATCTAGGCTCCAGACATCACTAGCAAGAGCAAGGAAGATTGGAAATATGTCACCTGTGGATTCACCGTATTCAGTGACAATTGCAGCTGACAAGTCCATTTTGTTACCCAGAAACACTTGGAGGAAATCTAATCCATTTGTTAAGCCTACAAGGAGTGGTTGGGCTAACTGCCAGATTTCCCCTACGTGCTAGAAATGAGCCAGAGCAGAAAAAGGAATGGAACACGCCCCAGGAATCAGCTGGAGGGGGGGAGTCCATACTGGCTTCTGGGTACAGTCTGCCAGATAATCTCCTTGTGAGAGCCAGAAGCAAAGTCTGGGGCCAGCTTTTGGACCCACTTCCAGCACTTCTCATGCTAGGTGACGCATTACTCCCTGTGCAGTTTTGTGGCTCTTGATGCTTCAGCTACAGTGGGATGAAACAACTTTCTTAAGGTGAACTAAGGATGATACACCCACTCTCTATTACCTGTGGACTAAGTTCATTATAACCAGAGTCAGTCTAGGTGACAGAAATTGTCCACAGGAGGAAAGTTAAGATCAAGTATCTACTGTACAAAGAAAGTCTGATCCTTAAAGCAGTAAACATAATATATTGCATACACATGCAGTGCCTTAATAAAAGGCAGCAGCTTGAAGAGATTTGGAAATAGTACTCAACTTGGAGGGAACAAAACATTCAGATTTGGGACATGTGGATGGCCTGGGAGAAGCTAGCATTGCTGAAAGCTCTCTGTAGAGGGGTTCTTGTATCTCTGATGTAGCTATGTTGGTGCCTCTTATAGAATTACTAGTTGAGGAAATATTCTTTGGGTTTATGGGGGATGCTTCTCATGCTTTCATATTTGCCCAGTGGAAGTGATTCACTCAGAAGCTTCTCTTCTTGCTATTAATTTCTTTCTTAAGGCACAGTAGGAACAGGGATGAGGGAAATGATTGTACTTACTATGCAATTTCCAGGAAGAAACTTCCTGGGTGGAAGAGAGTTTGTCATCAGCTGCTAGAGGGGCTGGGGGGGCTGCCCCTCCTGAAATGTCTTTGAATCACATGTCAGTGGAGACTCCATTCACTCCATTTAAATTGGATTTCTCTCTTCCAGGGGAACATCAGCCACATAGAGCGTGGCTGCCTGCTAATTGGATTGGTGCTTTGTAAGCACTAAGAAGAAGGCGGCAAAGTGGCCATGATGGAAGGAAATGCTGTATGTTGGACTATGCAATAGCCCAGTGTGCACCACCAATCTTATTTAGATCCTCTGTCAATGGTGGAAACAGTTGATGACTCATTGTGATAGACAAGTGACAACATCATTTGATCTGACTTGCGAACAGGATGAATAGTTGTACTCAGGAAAAACAGCTAGTGTATAAAAGAGCAATCTGATATTCTAGGTGTATATGCACAGCTAACCATGTGGAGAGGATCCTTTAGTGATACATGCAACACTCACTGGGAGTGAGCAGAGGTTTAATAAGTTGTAGCCAAAACTATACTTCAGATATCACAACTAGGAAGCTGCTATGTAAATCTGAAGCATGTGTGAGGGGGAGTTTGTGTAAGTTCCTGAAATCATTTCAATTAAATAATTACCGTAACCAGAAGTTGTATCGATTAATTTCTTAATGGAAAGATGGTATCTTAATACAAAACTACTTTTCCAAGACAACATGTGACCCTTTCCAAGACAGCATCCCTCACTTCCAACTACCTTCAATATCATCATTTCTTTTAAAGGTTATATATATAATGGAATAATTACATGTCTGCAAATGCATGCTGATAGCAACCTTCTGTAGCTTTGAAACATCTTTTCATACCTCTTCTCTTTTGTACTATACAAAGGCCCTTTCTTCTTTGTTCAAATAATAGATTTATAACTACATAAAATGGAAATAGCTGGCAAAAGCTCACTTCTAATTACACTGATGAGCATTCTCCAAATTCCCTCCAGTTCCTTATATAATAATTATAGTTTGTCAGCCTAATACCAATGAGTACGTGGTCCTCCTAAAGAGATCCAGAACTAGCACTCTGCCTGAATGCTCTGCTAGCAGAGTAAACACCTTTTTTCTTCTCTCTTATTTTGGGCTAATATGTATGAACACTATAAAAAAGCTAAGGCTTGTTGTTAGTGGAGCTGGCAACCCTTTTCGTAATTACTGGGACTGTGAGATATAAATGGAATTTAGGTCTCTTCCTCAGTAAGAATAAATTATTTTTACTTTTTGAATAAGTGTCAGAATTGGACTCAGTAAAAGGATTTTTGTTATGACTGAGTATTAGACCTGTTTTTAATCAGGCTTAGACTTCTTACTGGCTTCTCACTCACGTGGCTCATGTTTAACCCCTTAGTATAGGAAGAAAGCCCTGGAATTTTCCAGAGGCTAAAATCAAACTGTCCCTCAGCACTGGAGAATGACACAAAGCTATATGAAGGAGTGCTGTTCAATAACTGAGAATCCCATAAACATGTAAATTAGCTGCATACACAGAAACGGCTCACCACTGAGCTCTTCATGCACCTTAGCAACACTGTCTTCTGTAGACTTGCCCCTGCATGGAAATGCATGGCCAGATTTGCTGCTTGTGTCACTGCAGTTCTGTGCCCTTGCAGGCAGCTCTGTAGTCAATGCTGGATACCAGAGTAGCATGACAGTGAATTGCACCAGCTACTAAAGACAAGCTTAAAAGCTTGTTACTACCACATTGGGCTGATGCACTAAATTTAAAAATTTAGTGGTTTTATTCTGCATACTCACCAAAGATTATCAAGATTGTTCTGTGGGGTAAGTCCTGCTGCGTAGCACTGAGCTGCTCAGACTCCACTGTATGTTGAGGCTTGACACAAAACAGTATAACAAGAGGAGTGCAGCTGAATGCAGTGAGAAAGATCATGGCTTGACTTGTTTTGGCTTGGCTTGCAGAAGGCTGCTTCAGGCCCTTGGTTTGGGGCCTTAGGTATGGCAACTCAGTTACTACCAGACCTGCAGGTACCTGGGGCTGTTGCATCAATGACATCTACAATTGAAAGTGGAATGGTTTCCTAACTGGGAAGGACAACAAGGAGAATTAGGAATGCAGAACTGGAATAGGCTGCTTGGTGGCACACACAAGACTAATTTTTGCTGTCCTCTGGTGCTTCAGAGCTGAGCTGCTTCTGCTGTGGGAAGAGCAGAGGAAAAGGGCAGGAGCAGTTGCAGAAGCTGACTCTAATGCATCAGGTGACAGATAGGAATAGTCACCATTGTTTCAGGGGAAATTTAATTTCCCCATTTCCCTTCCACACACCTTGTGCTTCCACCAGGGTCTTGACATATGGAAAGTAAGTAGTGTTCAAGACTGCTTGTGGACACAGCAGCTGGTTGACACCAAGAGCAGCTGAATTTGCATATGTAATTGCCCTGGAAGGAAAGTATCATTTGGCACTACTGCAAGTGGGGAGAGGATTCAATTTGTATGCTGAGCACTTGACCATCACTTGACCATTCTTGGTTTTGGGTTAAGAGGAGATTTCACAGTTTCTTGAGGCTTCATATACTCCCAACCTTGCTAAGGTAGCAGAAGAGCAGGTGGAATTAATGAGGTATCCTAAGATTTGGAAAAGCTATGAAAATTGTTCCCTTTCCCCATCTTAACTGCTCAATAATTCCTGGGAGTTAAAACCAGTAGGACATACAATGTACTGTCAAGTCAATTTATCAAGACGATGACAGTTTAGGTTAGTCTTAGTCCCAGGAGTTGGATTATTTTATACTCCCTGTCTGGTGCGGCAGCACTGGGAAAAAATCACCACAAAAATGGAGAAGGCATCCATTCTTAATCTGATGCCTTGCATATACTAACTGTTCATCCATGCCCTATCTCAGAACTGAGATACAAATGTCAGCTTATGCTCATATACCTGGCCAAAAGAGCAGTGCTTCAGTCAGTGATGACTACAGGAACCTGTATAGCCTGTGCAACCAAATGTACAGCTCATCTTGAATTAAATGAGCTGCTTATGTCTGTCTATACTACTGAATCTCTCTGTAGTGCCTTATTGCAGTTAGCTTGTGCCTTGCGGGGAGTATTAACTTGCCAAAGCATCTGACTTACAAATCCATTACTATTCTCTACTTAATAAAGATTTGAGCTTCCCACCAAGTGCTGGAGTTCTTTGTTTCCTTTCCTTTATTTGGAAAAAAAAAATATATAAGGTGTGGTTCTGGAAACTTAAACATAAGAGACATTTTCCTGTACTACAGGAGCCTGATTTCTGCAGAGATACTTCAGAAAAGTTGCAAAAACAATTACTAGAAATCAGAGTGAGGAGCTGTGGGACTGATTATGTTTCTGCTCCTGAAACAAGATGGCTGATGTAGACCTCCTGAACCTTCTGGTACTTACAGCTGGGCAATCTCCTCTAACAACTCAGATTTAAAAAGTTTGCTTCAGTACCCTGGTGCCAACAGCGCTGTAGCATAAGCTGACACCATGTGGCTCAGCATAAGCTGGCAGTGCCATTTGTGCTTTCACACTTCAGCTGTGAAGCTACATCAGTGATGGTTCCAGACCCTAGATGCTGCGATGTGACAATACTTGGGAAGAGGCAACAGCAGTGGCAGTATCTGCATCTGTGGTTACTTTAGCAGTAGGAGCTGTTGAAATCTTGATTCTTGTGATGAGCGGATTCTGCCTAGATTCTAGTTTAGCCTTGGAAGCTGTGTGGTGGGGGAAATTCCACTTTTTGCAGCTGCTGTTCTGTATAAAAAGTGTGTAGTGCATGAAAAGATCCCAGAGCTCTAGAAAAGGTGTTGGGAAGACATAATTAAGCCTCTCACAGGAAAAACAACCTAGTAAAAATAAGATTTTAATCAAACAAGTGTCAAGCAGTGAGAAGCACAGAGGTAGAACTCTGGATTAGAAAGGACAGCCACCTTCCTTCCTATTCTCTAAGCACAGGTATGAACAGGCGAGAGCAATTATCACACTCCTAGGCTAGGAGGGTCAGACTTGCCTGAAGCTGAAACACAGGCCCCTGCATCCAGGGAGTAGCTACACGTAATAGTTGTTATCAGGGTGACTCCAGAGCAAACAAATTGTGAGAGAGATTCATTAGTCACTGGATTTCTTTCATGGCAATGAAGTAGCGCTCACTCAATGTGCCATGCAGACTAAATACCCTCCCTCCTGTGCTAGGAGGGGTACTCTGTCTCCAGGTTCGTCTAGTTCTATGCTGTTTACATGCGGCTCTGCTGCTCTGCCCCAGTCCTAGCCTACAGGGAGATATGATTCTTTGTGCCTTGTGTCTTGATTCTGGATTGCCAGAATTTCTGTCTTCCCACGGCTGCTACTTCCTCTTCTAAAGGATTA
>NW_009211707.1:14973-29869 GCF_000690835.1 Fulmarus glacialis | reverse complement strand
TGCTGTCCTGGGCTCCTGCCTGTGTGCCCTTGAGAAAGGCAGAATCTGAGTTGCAGCTGCAGAACACTATTTACAAGCTGAGGCCTCCAAGGTCATTTTGAACAGTGATCTGGGGACCATCTGTAAAGTGAAATTCTTGCTAAACAGTCAGCAGTCACCTGATTAAAAAACAATCAGAAGTGATTCATAGTGGAGGGCAAGTAATACTGAATAACGTCCATCTTCACAACAAACTGACAAAAACACCTAAATGGGATGAGAAAGGGGCATCCTCTTTATTTTTGAGATAAAAGTTGTTCTGCCTTGCTTGCAAAACCAACAGTAAGTAACACTGAGAGGCCAATCTACCTTTTATACACTTGCCTTCTATTTTAATTAGAAAGGCATCTCCTCAGGACTTGCCTTATCCCTGCCTCCTCCCTGGTCATGATTACTTCAATACAATGGCCAACATCATATCCAGACTAGATGAGAATAGTCGTATTGATAGCTCCATGTTTTTCAGCTGACCTCTCCATCAAACAGCAGATTTCTCATCTCAGTCTAAACTTAAGTCTCATTGCATTTTATTCTCCTTCTCATTGTACCTCTCCTAATGTTGATTGCTTTCACCACCACTCTAGTCAGTGCTTACTCCAGCCATATGAACTCATACTTCCTTGTTTCTCCTTCTACTCACCGTATTTTCAAATTAAGCTTGATGCTAATAGATTAATCTCTCTGGTCTCTGTGGCAGGAGTTACACCCATAATACAACTGGGATGGGGCTCAGCACAGTGGTCCTTGCTGGGATCTGAATCACCGTAAGCAAGAGATACTTTGGCAAAAGAACAATAACAGTGGTCACTAAAGATTATGTGGTGGGGTACTCTGATAGGCAGTTTCTACCAGGAGGAACTTTGCTTTTGCAAGAAAGGATGCATTATGTGGTATTTACAAAATGACCAGAGAGATGTCATTAGAAGTACTAATGTGTGTCTGTATGTGGTAGAAAGAAGCAGTCCTGAGATACAGGAATTCTGTATAAAGCAGAATACTGAAAAAAAAAGTTAAGTTGATTCTTGCAAGTCAGAAGTTTCTCTCATTGATAGCATTTTTTAATTGTGCTGCTGTGGAATTCCCTCTGCTGGTGCCAGGCTCCCTCCTTTAAGGAAGCACGGTGGAGTGTGGGAGCAGGGGGCAGCAAGTACCTAAAAAGCTTTAGGTTTGTCTCCTTAAGGAAAGGGCCGATTCTAAAGCCGTTTCTCTTCCCCTTGCAAAATTATCCTCTGGTTAGGTGTGGTATCGACCGCTTTGCTGTTTCATTCCATGACACTCTGTCTGTAAAGGGCAATGTCATACTTGGCTGTGTTTTATTTATTCTTTTTCTGCTTTACTCCATAATTTGAAGCATAACTTCCAAATTCCCAAGCTCATGGTAATTGATGCTATTGTGAATTTGAGGGCATTTGCTTGGGTTTTGCACCTTTGTGCAGAACAATTGGATTCTTCCACCTTTTTAGGCATGTTGAAGACCACCATCTCTTTTTTCCAACGTAAATTAACAGAATAACTGGAATACATAAGACATTTCACACCCTGTTTCTATGTCCTCAGTTACTAGGAACTTTAATTCCTGTATCTCTAGGAACAACCACTGCCTTAACAATTTTCTTCTTTTGTACCACTTGTCTCTGCACTGTACAGTACTAAGACAGTGAAGATCATATTGCCAGAGTTTTGACCCAGTACAGACAAGGCTCACTAGAAGAGTATGTTGGGATATTCCAGAGGGATGTTATTTTGGAACCTGCAAGGTCTTAGAATAGAAATAATTTTTCTTTTCTTGCCAAAGTAATGTTCTTCAAATAACTTAAGTGGAAGAGACTGTCTTTCTCTTCAGGTCTTATGATAGCAGGACTTGGATTCTATTCCCACACTCACTTCCAAACAGTGACCCATTCTTAGTTGGACAGAGACAGAATTTCCCATCTTGAAAAAAAGGTTGTATTACAGATTGGAGTCTCATGGTTAGGCTGCACTTGGAATGGACCATGCTTTTCTAGCATTTATTGAGATTTCATAGTGATTACTGTCATAGGACAGCTCAAGCCTCTTTGCAAAACAGTGCTGAATTGTATACAAGGCATCAACAGAGAAAAAAATAGGGGTTTTTTGCTGCTTCAGCCACGGGGTGTAACTGTATGCCATGATTCAATTGCATGTTTCAGGTACCATTGTTAAGATGTTGTCTGGAGCAGTCAGCTTTCACTGCTTACATAGCTGAAAATGCCTTTGTGTGTTTTCAAGATATAACACTATTTAAAAAAAATCAATAGTCAAACCCAGGGTGAATTTGTGTTACAGTGAAACTGAAGCACCAATGGGAGACTGGATTTTGTGGAGAAGAATCATCTAAAAGGACACTTAAGGCAAAATACAACCCTACGGTAAATTTATTGGCGTCAATGGCATTTACACAGCCTATGCACAGATGGATCTGGTTTGGAGACTTGTAGCTCCTATCTAATCATCAAGTTTAATGGGAATAACAGCCCTTGATATCAGGAGAAGCAGGATTCTGTTCTTATACAGTAGCTAGGCAAATGACATTAATTGAGTCATTTTATAATTTGTTTTTATTCACTCTGTAGCTGTGTGAATAAAGTGAAAATCAATGAATAATATATTCAGTGAACTTTGTGATATTTCTTACTCTAGAATCAGTTTGTCCAGCTCTGTTGGAGAACTTCATAGGTGCCATGGTAATGTTTCCATGCAATCCACTTATCAACAGTTCTGAGACAGGATCAGAGATTCAGCAAAGGTTAACCATAGTAGAAGATATCCCATAAATAAAACATAGGCATGTACTAGGAGATTCCCCATAACCAAAAAACCTGGAAGGATTCCAGAAAACCGAAAGGTTTCCAATGATGCACAGGGAGATCTCTGTACAGAGTCCAAGGTACAGAACATAAGGGAGGATTTTGGAGGCCCCTATGCAATTCTTACTCTTTTCAGAGGAAACATGTAACAACTGCTATCAATATGCTAGCCAGAAAAGGGTAAATAAAGCTTGTAATGTCTTTGACCACCTACTTGTTTGTGTAGGCATCAATTCTACCTCTAATCATCCTTCGTCCTTGAAGTTTTCTCAGGGCAGAATGGGTTTGATTGAAACAGAATGTACCCTGGCTGGCCATATGCAGTCCTTTAATATCACACTGTTAAACCCCAAACCTTGGTCTTATTAAACTGTTAGCACTTCTGGTACAGTGAGAGAGACAGAGAATGCCCCTGAACTGCGATAAGGCACCACATGAATACTGTTTCCAAACTTTTTAATCTTTCCCAGCACATACAAAAGAAGCAGCTAGCCAAGAGTAAGGGTTGAAATGGAATCTGATTGTTATTCATCTGGGATCTGCTCCAACTCCCACTAAAACAGTATTTCCACTGAGTTTGTATATGATCTGATTTCAAGTCCCATGCCGTGAATCCTAGCCAATTCAGCTCTTAAGGGTTGTCCTGACTTAAATGCTAACTATCTGCATTCAAATGAAGGCTCTTTCTACTTATGAACAGATCTTATTCTTGTGTCTGTTGCATGACAAATATCATTTATTGCCACTTCAAGCAGGAGAATCAGTAAACAATATGGCTTCTCACACAGCAGCCTCCCCTAGCAATGCCTATGTTGTCCTCTCTGTCTTTAATCTTTTTATATATGTAACTAAACACTTTGAAATGGGAATATTTTTCTATGGGTAGCAGAATCAACAGCCTGATATTAAGAGCCCCTAATGATCCCATGCTGAATACTTCTTTAACATGGGTTTAGAGAGGGATTATGTGTGCAGGCATGCAGTTCTGAAAAATCTGTGGCTCACATATAATCCACAACATATGATCTAGCACGAGCCACAAAAAGACTGAAGCAACAGCAAGAGAGGTGTGAACTGTCCCACTTATTTGTACAGAGTCTACGTGCCAGTATTACGAAGTTCTACATGACTTACTGTGTCCCGTTAAGTTGATGCTGAGAGCAGGCACAGCTTGCAGTAGAAGGCGGTGCGTGCTTCACTTTTGGGGAAAAAAAGCAATAGTTCTTAGCTGCCCCATCTCCTCACTGAGATCAGTGAACCTCTTGTGGGTGCTAGGCATATAATTTAGGAATGTCTGGAAAGACCTTTGATCCTTGGGCTGAAGACACTTTGAAAGAGCGAAGTGGTGGTGGCTGCAAGGATACTACCCCCATGCTCCTGCGGCGCATCCCTTTGGGTGAGGGGTGACCGTGATTTGTTGAGGCGGTCCGTGGAAGCCTGAGCTACCATGGCCTGTGCTGTGCTTGTTTTCTGAGGTAAACAGGAAATCTCAGACCTTAGTAACATCAATTCTAAACTTCTCACCAGGGCTAAATTCCGTTTGAAGTGAAAAGAGCAACAGGAATGATGTCTATGTTTAGTTATCTCATATCTTGTCTTACATCATCCTCGCATGAGTGTGCCAGAAAGCCAAAAGGAGACCTCTGATTGTCGTGTATGACCTGCATAATGGGCTTTTCCAGTTGTTGTTACTGAATGAGCTGTGTTCCTCTTCTACCTAATTCAGAGTGACTGGAGAGGAAAACCTTTGCTCTGAATCTGCAGGGACTTGAACCTATGCCTCTCTCCCTTCCCAAATGAGCTCTGAATCCAAAAAGCTTACCTGCAAAAATGCTAAACTGGATCTGAATTTCAGCCTCCAAATTTTTTTCTTAGTATTCTCACTGGCAAACTGTACCATTGCATTTGGAATGCCATACCCAACTATAGATTTAATCATCAAAAAATAATTTAAAAAACAAAAATTTTATTAATCTTTGTCAGAGACTAGCAGAACACTCCCACTGTTTTTGTTTTCCTTGAGCTTTCCCAGGCAACTCTTGCTTCTTTTCAGGGTCTGTCTTCCACCTGTTGGGATAGGAAGTTGTGTTATCACCCATATGTCTTAATCACTATGCTTGCTTTGAGGTGCTGGAAAAAATAGGGATGTGGGTAAGCAATTTAAAACTGGCATCCTGAGAGCTCTCTCACAAAATAGTGTTTGTACCTCAAACTGTTCCACCTAACCTGACTCGAAGAGAAAATGGAGTTGTTAAGCACAGTATGTGACTCCCTCCACCAGAGGCTCTCAAGATCCAAAGCTCAGTGCCAGCTCTGGGGCAGCACTAGGAATGTTCCAGTATGGCTGCTTGATTCAGCCTCTACTCTAATTTTTGAAGTTGTGGTGCCTTGTATTGTGTCTAAATTAAAATATATTCTTGCATTAAAATGATATATAGAATTCAACTTCAAAAGCTGTCTCAGAAACTGTCTCCCCTTTGTGACAATAATGCACAGTCCCACTCATTTCTTGGCTCCACAAAGTGCTGTCAAACATGTCCAGTCATGCAGCGCTCGCTGCAGCAAAACTGTTCATCTTTCAAAGGCAGCGTTCTCAAAGCTCTTTACAAACCCCACTGGCAGACACCTCGTGCTACCCCCTGCAAGGGAAATGAGTAACGCTCATCTAGTCACACAGGGGGATGCTAAAGTAAAGCGAGGCAATACAGTTTTTCCACTGTCACACAGCAAGCTTGTCTGTGCCATGAAGCTCCTACCTTTCTAACACCTCAGTCCTGGTTTCTAAGCAATAGCCCAAGTTTCCTCTCTGTTCAGCAGCTGAAACTACTGCAAAGGATTAAGCAGGTATTTAACACCATATTGAACAGAAGCCAAAAGAATTAATTTCACAGGAGAGGAAGAAACCAGCACAAGAAATTCAACAAGTTGGGGGGTCAAGAACGTGTGTACTGATTAAGAGACAGAAACAACCTACACTTAACTGCTAAAGCTTGTAGTTGCCAAATCTAGCCTTCCCATGCTGCTTCCCCCTGCCCTGACTTGTGATAATTTGCAGAGCAAAAAGCCTCTTTAAATGAGGGAGAAACTTTCTAGAGAACAGACTGCAAGTCACTTCTGCCCAGTAGCTCACCTGGCCAGGTGCTCCCCTAAAGGTCACTGTAAGTTCCTTTACTGGATAGCAGCCTCAAGGAACAGAACTGGGCACCTCTCCTTGAAAAGAATTGTATCTGAATCCTGGTGCTCTTCTACATAGCCTAAACCGTGGTCCCAAAAGAGTATGTCTGTCTCAGAAGCACCATGCTGTGCCTGTCTGATTTAAGTATTATCTTTGCTCTGACAGGGCTGCAGATGCTATGTAACTTGTCATTGGAATACCAAATGAGCTCACATAACCAGAAAAAAGCCTTGAACCTAAGCAGTATAAACCTGGTCCTTCCAGGCTGAGCAAACCAATCCATTCATTACAAGTAGCAAAGGCAACACAAAATGAACTGGAATGAAATGGTTCACGTCACTAATAAACCACAGGAACAGGAATGAAGCTGACCTGTACTGCTCAGTTGTTACTAATAGGCTAGCTTTACACATATTTTAACCAGCCTCCTCCTCTCCAGAAGAGAACATATAGCCTCAATAACCCAGTGAGAACCTCTAGTTATTTGTCAGCACACCAAATAAGCAACACCTTTCTGTTGAAATCACCACTAAAGCTCGTAAAAGTCTTGCAGCAGTGTACAAATGGGCACAGCAGCACCTGGCTAAACATCTGCTTGTATGCTGAGAGTAGAGAAATGGAGCCCCTGATGTCTTCTTATGGAGAAAGAGCCCTCTCCTGCTTGAGCTAAAAGAGGATCTCTGTGAGAATGCATAGGTGTCATTGGGATTATTTCCTCTAGTCTCCAGGCTTACTTAAACCAAACATTCTCCATCTCTCCTACTACACTGCAAAAAGCAGATGGCACATATGCACAAAGAAAACTAGAGATAAATGGTATATCTAGAACTTGGGTTTATTTCATGGGATCATTAAAAATGTTAACTTTCCCCAAGGCACACATTAACAATCTACTTCAGTCCTCACACCTTGCCTGCTTCCATTCAGGCAGAAGGTGTATCAGGAGATGGGAACTGCAGCATAAGCAAGTTACTTTATTTGGGTTGATATAATAAAATAATCAGCCTGAAAAGTTGCAACATGCCCTAACAGGCAACAATAAATCTCTTTTACTAACAGCTACTGCCAGCAAAGGAAAAAATAAAATGGAGAGCCAGCAAAATGGAAGCCTCAGCCAGCCAACAGGAACAAACACCAACTTTCATACAAGCATTTGAGACATTCTCTCCTTATCAAACAACATAGACAAACAAAATGCAGCCTGCACATAATGAGGTTTATCCCCTTCTGTGATTGATCCCAACACATATTCCTTTATGTGGAATTTCCAATTTGAGGAAAGAACATGAAACCAACGGGCCATACGATGCACGCAGAATGGAAAGCAGCCTTTTTCCCCCTTCCATGTTGTTCTAGCATTGTGCCTTTTCTTTGGTTTTAGGTTTGAAAAGGTTGTTAGCCTTTGCAGATTCCCACAGGCGTGAGTTCTTCTGCTGAGCTTGCCAGTAGGAAGGCCATCTTGCTATAACTGTGCTTACTCACATGGAACAGCTAGGAGTTTTCATCACATTGCAACTTATGTCATCAATCCTGAACACCACATCACTGCTGTGCAGGTTCCCTCCCCCTGCAGACTAATCTTGCTGCTTGGCGTCAATGGAAGAGCTTTCAGAGTTGAGGAGTACTGGCACACTTGAAATTTCAGCTAATCCCCTTTGAAAAGGCATTGTTGCTATTCTTGGAATAATGAGTAGGAAGTTTCCTTGCTCTGTTAATGGGTACAATTAGAGGCAAAATTGTTGAGTCGTTTTCTGACAGCTTGCTCCAAAGATGACATGACCCATATCACTTGAAGCAAAAGAAGTCAAAGCATTCAAGTTTTTGTCTGAATGACAGTTCATTAAAAAACAACTGGTCAAAAATTGCTGAAGTCCAAACATTCTCCTGACAAGAAGTGCTTTTTGGCCCAGAAGGAACACTTAAAGATCTTTACATGTTGGTTAACTTTTTTTAATGACCTTCCAATGGAAAATCTAGGAATAAAAAGAGTTTGCTGATTTTTAAGCATCACATTTTATTAAAAGATATAGGTTCTCATGAGACCTTATCATACATTGAAAATGTGTGGGTGGTTTCTTAGCCAGTTTTAGTGTTCATAAATATTCTCAAATGGTGCCAGAGAGAGATTACAAGAACTCCTTATGCTTGTGCTCAATGGAAAGGGCTTCTGAATTCTAACTAATCTGTGTTACTTCTTAACATGGAGAACCTATCCTCTTGGAGACTAGCCACTAGATGCTGTTATTCTGGTAGCACAATTCCGTCATCATGGACTAAGTGCAGTGTTTTCTCCCTCATGTAGTAGCATGATCCATCTTGCTAAACAGAAGCTTACCTCCCTGTAAAAGGGTGTTAGTACAGTTCAAAACTACCTGTGAAGACACACCCACCTCCTCTCCCCCACGCACCCCACCTACTGGCATTATGATGTCTGCTTTCTGTAGCTGTGAGAAAGACATTGCAATGCCATTCATTGATCTGGGACATATCATGTGCTCTTTCTCATGCAGTAGTCGTGACCATGGATACATACGTGATTGCATTCGTATTGGGGAGCGGAAAATGTTAGAAACCTGATTGCTGGAGAAAATGTGAAAGAGATAACAATTAATGTCTTGATGCTAAACTTAAGTGTCTTGAGTTCTCAACCTGTGTGAGGGGTATAGCTGGGCAAAGAAGACAGTGGAGATACCTTGCCCTCTGTGGCACTACTAATATCTTTCATAAAATTAAGGTAGAGCAGCTGTTTGGAATAAGAACAATAAGCAACTTCTTTAATACTTCCATTAATCCCCTAAGTGCTTTATATAGAGAAACGGAGTGCCATTGATGTCTAGCCATCTCTTAGGTGGGATTTGGCAGTCACTATGCTGCACAGCTGTGTAAGAAGGAGCTTTGAGCCAGCCTTTCTCTTGCAAAATATACTGGAAGATCATTTAGGGATTCAAGTCTGCCTAGGAGGATCTAACTGCTCCTTTTCCATGAGTGTTAATGGAAGCTAAGCACCTGAAGTCTCTCGGTGACTTTGGAAGACTCAGCCTTTTTAATTCATTCAGAGACGGGAACACTGACATTCAGATTTCAAATCTGAGATTTGCTGCTCCACCTTGAGCTCCTGAGAAGCCAGTTTCTTTGCTTTGAACTGAACCCCTTTTGAAAATAAATGCTCAGATCACTAAGCCATTTTGGATAGGAATTAAGAGCTGTCCTGCATGACTATAGATTGCAGGTAAGCTGAAGATGCCACATATGACTGCAGCATGTCCTCAGAAACCAACATTCCTTGAAAGATGACTGGTTTCCTTAAGCTTATTCTGCTGTCCTAGAAAAAGCGTACAAGCTGGATTATGTGAGTTTCCACAAAAGTATGTCATTTTACTGTTTTTAGACCCTCCGTAAACTTCTATTTGATTCTTTATCATTTTGCATTAGTCTTTCTGCACTTCTGACTAAACTGTTGCAGTTGATTGGATTACAAAAAGGGAAATTACCCCTTTGCTTGTGTTCGATAGCTTCGTTTCCTCTCACCAGTAGAAACTACAGCATGAGGAGCCTTTAGATAAGAAAAAATGTGAAAATACTGAGAACAGGCAGAAATTGAGGCTCATCTAGTTCAAGACTGGCAGTTAGAAATGGGAAATTAGGAATAAGACTGGGCATTGCTTGAGTCATATTCTTGCAACCTGCAAGGGTATGTTTCTCTCCTTTAAAAAGAATTAGAGTGAGATCCTTGTGTTGAGAACGACAAAATTCATAGCAAAGTCAGATTCAGGGTGACTCTAAAGCAGACAGCTTGTGACAAGTTTTCGCTGCAGTTGCTAGACCTCCTTCACCGAGTTGAAAAAGTCTGTTCAGCAACATGCAGAGGCCTACAGCTACACTTCCTCAGTCTGCACTCATGTCAGCTATTATAAGCTAAGTGAGTCAGTCTAGGCGTGCAGTTGGACTGAAGGCTTCCAATGAAAACTGAAGGGGGTGCTGCAGTAAGTGGTAGTCGTCTTTCTGAGTCATCATTGCACCAGTGCCATGGCATGGTGCTATAAGGTTCAGTGTTCCTACCAAGATGTAATGCTGAAGTCACCTGAACTCCTAGTAAGACTAAATGGATTTGTTGTTGTTGTTGTTGTTGTTTTTGTTCCATGCTTGCATGTCTAAACTTGGAGTCCTCTGTCAAACTCCATTTGGTTAACAGAAATCACTGGGGCTATGGTCATATGCACCAGCTAACGGCCTGGTCTCAGTTGGTTAGCCTAACACCCGCACAACAGATTTTGTGGAAGAAATAGCAATTCTGATCACAGGGGACTGCTGCCTTCTGTCCCAGAGGCAGCTGTGTCTCAATGGCAGGCAATGGTCAGTTTGAGTGCTCAGAAAGAAGGGTTCTGTCAACGGAAACTAGTATTCTTTTGCCTTGGAAACAAAGTGCAATGTCCCTCAGGGCAAGAAGGGAATTCCAGTCTACAGCCATTATTTGATGGAACTGTTTCCAATTACATATCCTCTGAACTCCTTAAATCACAAACTCTTTTTTTCTAAGGGGAATAATGCTTCTGAAAAGCCTCGTTAAGGTTGTGTATGGAAGGAGAGAATTTCTTAACTGCTTCAGCTAGTACTTCAGTGCAGGGTATGAATGCCAAGAATCCCTCTATCAGAAACTAACAGAAATGTAATTGCACTGCTGTGTAAGAGCCCCTGTGAAGCGCACACTAAAGCCTCTAGCAGACCACAGAGTTGGGATCATAGAGCAGAAGTGGAATCCATTGGAATGGTCACGGGCACCTTGAGAGCATGCTTGGAATACAAGGTATAGCATGGTTGTGTTAAAAAGATGCTCTGTGGATGACCTGTGGGGCTGGGCACTGCTGAGGGCCATGCACAGAAGGGAAGTGCATGCTAGACTTTCCTTAGGAAAACTAAATAGTAAAGAGACTAAGGGATGAGCTGAACTTTCACACCTGTGTACAGTTCTGCATTACACTGACTGGAAACTTAACGGTGGCTAGCTGGAATGGGTAAGATATTAGAGGTTGGCAGGATATTCCTCAATATTCTTTACTCAACAGTTCAGTGTCATAGCCTTACATTTTCCTTCATGATCCTTAAAATGGGAAAGACAATTATTTGCGTCCTTCCCTATTCTCCATAAACCAGAGCTGAACTCTTAAACCTCTGAAAGTATGTCTGTAACTAGACTGACTCCTCAACTTTTTGAAGCTAAAACACAGCTGAGGGCATTTGTCATATTCTTTCATGCCGCTCCTAAGCCTATCATTATTTCCTAATCATCCCTCTCTCCAGCGGACAGCATGGCTTGCTTTCTAGGGTCATTGAGTTTGACTTACCACACCTTACTTCTACAGTAATTAAGACTTGTGTAGTATTCTTGATTTCCTTTGCTTTCTTTCTGGGACATTTTCTAGTTCTGGCTTTTGTTCTTTTGCTTTTTTGATAGAGGCTGCAAGTTTGTTTAAAGTGTTCTACTGCCTGCAGTGCACATCATAGAATAAAAGTGCTGTGGATTTTTGTTACTAGATATCTACTGCATGCCTGCTTTTGTCTGCAAGGAACTAGAATCAGTGACTTTGTAACAGCTGGTACTGAGATCTCCAAGTGTCAGGATGAAATTAGGAGGTGCCTGCACTTCATTCCCCTTTCTCAGCCTTGCTCAGAAAGACTGTGGCAGCCTCAACATCTCAAAAAGATCAAGAGCATGGCACTTAGATTTATTGTTTGGCCTCAGACAAAATAAAAATCCTCTGTCTTTCTGGTTATGTGATATTTTTGACCAATGGGAGATTCCTAGGAAGAAAAACCTACAAGGAACAAGACAAAAAAAGGAAAGGAGCAGAGCATGATGGAAGTACAAGAGGTAGATGTGGAGTGTTATGATGGGGTTTGGGCATCCTAATTCTGCCTTGGCGACTAATTAAGTTAGGGCTTTTACATCAATCCAAGGAGTGCTCCAATGAAAGATAAGATGAGGAATTGTTAATAAGGGAAGGAGATGGAGGATACAGTCGGGAAGAAAGAAGACAGGGAATTGCACAACCTTATAGAATTGAAATTCAGACGCATCTGGAGCTTGGTCCTCAAAGACGAATCTGCAGGCTCCTCCACTGATGGGCTCCATATGAAATACAGTAAGCTGTGAGGTAATTGTGAACCTCTGGAATCAAGCAATACTAGCACATTTGAGAATGGGAAACTTGCCACATCACCCTTAGCTCTCCACAAAACAACAATGCTGGCATCTGAGAATAGACTGCTCAACATGCAACAGGAATAAGACCATCTGGCCCAGGAGCAGAAACTTTTGATGACCGAACGCCATCTTGCAGAATGTGCCAAGGCTTTGTGACTCCTGGATGGCATGCACCTCTGAAATGTAGCAGGTTTTATCAGCTGATAGCATTAGCTACTACTTCATGTTCTCCTTCCAGCTGTTTGTTGGTTTGCTTTGTTTTGTTTAATTAATCCAGCCTTTGGAAGGAGAGGGCTATGCAGCAGTCACTCTTGTGTTTAACTTCCTTCATAAAAACAACTGCTGCCAGACAGTGTTGGGGTTGGAGTGATTACAAGACCCTTTACATAAATCACTCCCCTGAAACTCATTTGTCTTAACAATGTTCTCTTTATTATCTCTCCTTGGGAAGGCTTGCAGTCTGTCTCAAGACCCTCAGTCTGTTAAAGGAGGACGCAAAATGAAGGCAACTGAGTAAGCATACTAAGAACTACGCATGTATTACAACAGACTGTTGCACTCGTGTGCCCCTGTAAATGCTTTCCGGGGAAATGCAAGGCAAAATAAAGTGTTTTGCTTTTTGCTTCTTTAGCATTTACAAAGGGTGCCTTCATATGACACTATACTTTTAATTTCATACCTCCTTTCCTCTCATAGTTTTTATTCAACCTTACCTCTTTTTTTTTTTTGTCAGACCCTTACTGAAAAGAACCTGGGGGTTTTGGTCTTGACAGTGCATGTCAGGGACGAAGTAGGCGATGAGGGATAAAGGTAGGGTAACTTTTATTCCACTTTGGGAGGGTTTTGATGATGATGACAATTTTCTTTGATTTTTTTTGTACTTCTTAAAGACAAATTAAATACTGGGGTGTGGAAGGAAAGCAGTACTGTCAGTGTTGGCTTCATGTGACATTCCTATTTGTGATTCTCTAATATCCTTGACTGAATTCAACAAAAAGGAGGAAATAGGGGAATGAAGACTTCGTGCTTTGAGTGTTTGGGAAATAAAAATCTGTTGGGGCTAAAAAAGGCAAATTAAAAGAAAAAAATGTTTCTCGATGCATCTTTGTCTCATTCGTGATAGAAACAGGATGGGCATGAACTTTGAGATATGCAGCAGTGCACAGAACAGCTGCTGTGGCATTGGGACTCACACCGTGTCCATTACTACAGCCAATTGTTCGCTTACAGACAATAGCTGCTGTTGACTACAGCATTACCCTTCTTCTTGTTTGCTTATTCAAGATATTTTTTTAGTTAGCAATGCAGCCTGTATTTCTATCAAGGCTGAAATAGCCTTCCCTATTAACTGTTCAATCCAGCTACTAAAAGTTTAATTAAATCTGCATCTGTTGCCTGCAGGCCCATTAGAACTCCAAGGGCCTCTGCTCTCTCCTCACTTATGTCTGTTCATGGCTGTGGGCTTCCACTGTATTGGTTTCATTGCCTTCGGTGGTTACTCTCCATTTGTGCCAAGGTAAACAAAACTGGAATTATTCACCAAGCGTCTAGAAGACATTGGGAAAAGACAAAATATGAGAGTAATTTTCTTGTTTAGATCTATAGTTCATTCTGTAGAAAATCTGTTTTGGAGACTGGTTTGAATGCTGTTTGGGAGATGGCTTGATCTATCTTTTCTTGAAAACCTATTCTTATGTAATTAATAATTAAAACAACAACATCAAAAGCCTGATTGAGAAAATTGGTTTGGATTCTTCATAGTCAAATCCCCAGATGAATGCATACCCAGAAATCCTGTGCCATGGAAATTTAGCAAGTCTTTCTACCCAGGAGATTTTCAGCTATCTATGGAATTGTTATGCTCTCTCCACCATCGTAATTACGGTGCGGTAAGCGATGTGGGGCATCACAAGTTCTCAGAAGTGCATAGACTGTGTGCAACATGCAGCTACACAAATGGGTACAAGCATTTCCACTCGCGTGCCAGCATTGTGCCATTAAAACAGCATTCCTGTCTTGCAAAGCAGGCCAGAAATATCCTCAGTGGATGGATTTGCTATTATTAACTAGAATACCTATTAGCAAATGAGGCGATTTCTGGCTTGGTGCGAGTGGAAATCACAAGGCTGTAAGGACAAAGAACAGCCTGAACTGTTGAGTGAAAAGGAGTTCCCTGAGAAACAGGACTTTACAAAGGACGAGGGAAAGGGAGGGGTCAGAAGCAAGTAATCAACCATCACTCATCATCGTGATGGGCAGGATAAAACTGAGATGTCACTTTTCCAGATTCATATCAAGTTCTCTTTTATCCAAGTTCATAAATATGAAGCTAAAGAGTCTTTCCTGCTGCATTTGAGGAACTTTTTTTTTCTTCATAATTTATATGAATATCAGTGCTTGGGGAAGTAAAAGATTAATAGCAACTGCTTGATGCCAAGCAGAGCACAGGCAGTCTTCCTTTGTGCAGCTCTGCAGTTTATCCTCACCTGCAGCACCTCCATCAGTTTAGTCCCGAGCACCTGTGCAGCTGCCAGTACACCCAAACCCTGCTAGCCCAGACCTATTCATCCGCATAGCTCTGCTGCTGATGCAGAAAGCTGCCTATGTTACCGCTTGTTATTCCAGTGTGGATTGTCCATGCAGCTCTGCTGA
>NW_009211707.1:0-14942 GCF_000690835.1 Fulmarus glacialis | reverse complement strand
TTTCCCATGCTATTCCAGTCTTGCTCCTTCACCTGTCTTACCACATGCAGCATCTGCTAGTCCTTTGCACAACACTCAGTCTTCGTCCAAGTCCTGCATCATCACTTCCCCCAGTTCTCCATGTCTCTTCCTGAAAATTCAGACCTCTTGCATTCATCTGAATTCTGCCCAGCAACTCCTACATCACAAATGCAGTTCTGGACTTGCACAGTGGCTCTGCTGAGCAAACTTGGGTTTGCCACCTGGGGAAATACCCATATAAAGGGTAGACAAACGTCACTAAGCTCATTCTAGTTTATCGTAAAGCAGACCCTTGGTAGCCTACTGGCATGATAGCCACTGTATGGACTTCTTGCCATCAGAGCTCTCCCCATCTAGCAGACAGTCGTGGTAGTAGACAAAATGTACTGTTTTGGCTTAAATAGGTGCTTCCCCGATATGGTGTTAGTATCGATAAATATACCTCTAAAGTTTGTTTCAAAACAAAGCTGTGACCGCTGATGATCTTACAGCACCCGCCACACTGTCTGTTACAACAGCTCAGAAATGTAGTGGCGAGAAAGGTTGATACATCTTTTAGCTCCATGGACTGTGGTCTGACGGTTGATATTGAGGAAGGCTACGCTTGATTTTAGTAGTATATGTAACTATGGTTCTTTGTTTCAGTGTATAGCAGGAACTGGGTAACAGGTAGACAGTCAGCATTTTGCTTGCCTCAGTCAGCATTTTCCTTGTCTCCTGAGCACTCCCACCTGTGGTTTTTTGCTCCCTGTCAGAAGTTTCCCAAGCTCGACTTCCTCTTGCTTAGAAGCCTCTACTTAGTTCTTCCCTTCTTGTAGCATGACTTCTTTTTTGCTTACTCAGAGCTTCTTCTAAGCTATCTCTGGAGCCTTCTTTTTCCCAGGTTCAGAATGTGGTCACTTACTCTTTGAAGCACAAAACACAGGTCAAAAGAGCTGATTTTTTTCTGTAGTCATCACCATACCACACCACTAAACAAAACAATTGAATGTTAAGTTCTTTTTAAAAACCATTGGGCAAATCTTCCTTTCCATCTTTCCTTATTGACGATTTTGTTAATTCAGTGGGTTCCTGAAACCCATATAAGTCACCAGATGTAAAAACTGGATATATGTGACATAAAGCACGTCTCACTGAGACTGTTCACCCAGCCAGTTGTGACTGAATATATATGTTTATATACTTTTGAACCCCTCATTCCTTCAGACTTCACTCCTCCACACAGAGATGTATATCTAGAGGGAAAGGAAGACATATTCTCATGGGGATACAGGTGTATCATTCACATGTCACTTCACCCTACCCATTCACTGTTCAGTACATGCAGACATGCCATGCTCCTCGTCCTCCCAACAACTATCCGGGAATCCAGCAACAGAAACCTTCATCACAGCCTTGCTCTCAGCAGTGCTGTATTCATACACTGCCATTGTGGTGTAGCTGCCACCTACACTACTCTCGCAGCAGAGCTGTAGAATGGAGATTTTGGGGGAAAGACAGGGTGTAACTACCAGTGAGAAAAAGGAACAAGGGTGAGCTAAATAAGGATGGTGCTGTCTGGAAAGAGCCAGTGAAGTTTGGAGAGGGGCTGCAAGCTCTTTTCCTGAAGGTCAGTTTCATTCTTGCTGGTACCTTTGCAAATGCTGCTGTACTATCAGGAGCCACCCAGGTCCCAACTTTTCTTCATGACTTTAATAAAAGGGGTAATAATAGAGAAATGTCATGAAATCAGTCATATTTTAGTTATTTTTTGTGACATATCTCCAACTAGTGCCATACTAGATCCTAAGGAAAGAGTTACTAATTGTGGCTCTGGTTAGTGTTCACCCCAGGGAATTCAAAACAGCAGCAAATAAAATCAGAATGGAGAAATAAAAAATAGAGCTGAAAGATAAAGGAGTGAGGTCCTGATCCTCTGAGGTGCTAAGTCCTTTCAAATTGAGGAAATCTGTATACTACAGTACAAGCTGAGAGGAAAAAGTAACCAACATAAATAGCTCCTCACTGGTAAGACAAAGGAATTCCAGAAACATCCAAGGCACACTCACATCCTGAAGGCATTCTTGCCCTTGTTCCAGATCTCCCTTGCCATCTCTGTCATTACCAAATGCAGGCTAGGTCTATACTGAATGCACCCTTGGCTGTGGGAAATGTATTCCAGTTGTGTAAGAATTCCCAGAGCATGCCCTCCTCTCATACATGCACGAGAGTGTGCCACAGAGCTACCCTTGAGTTTGTAAAACACTGGGGCCCGCCCCAATACTGAATGAAAAAACAGGCAGGATGGAGGATCCCTATCAAAGTGATGTTCCCAGGTAACAGCTAATCAGACTGAGCTAATGAAACATTGTTACCATCAAGCCCTGTACGACAAAAAAAAGGGATGGGGGGAATGCAAGTACTCCTCTTATTACTGGAAATTAAAACCTCAGCCCAGAATCCATTAAGCCACACATATCAGTCGTGCAAGCGTTCTCCTTGGGTGAGGCAGGAAAATCTGACAGAGCAAGACTTTGAGACCGTCTACACGACATGGTGATTGCATGTACTGCTGTGATTGTGTCAGGGAAGGAGAGGATGGAGGCAGCAGACCCCAGTATGGCTCTGTATTTAATAGGAGAACAGGGAGAGAGAAAATATAGCTGTGGGAAGAAGGAACTGCGTCTTGCTAGGCAGTGGTTTTTGGAGAAGGTACTCTGTCAACTTATTCACATGCACAGATGTGATAATTACTTTCCGCTTCCCTAGCTCACATGCAGTGCCTACCTCTGTGGGAGGCTTTTCCTTTTTCTCCCACGAGAGGAATATTTTTGGTGTCTTCCATGTGCTTGCTGAGCTTTCTCCCATGAAAGCAGATTAAAACAGCAGAGACTACAGACTCTTAACCTACCTTCTCTTGCTACTCCCTCCCCTTGTCATTTTGTGCAACTCATAACTGGTTCATTGCTGCAAGAAACAAAACACACTCCAGCATATGTGCATGGTTTCTTGCACTTTTTTACTCCGACACATTTACACCACTTTTTTACTCTGACACATTTTCTTGCTGGACTAGCTACTTTTGTAAATCTTGCTGGACTTGCATGCAATACACTTTCACAGCCCTGCCAACCTGAAACCATGTGTCTCAATTCCTCCTCAAATTCAATATTCAACTTTATCTCCAGTCTCCACTGCTCCTTCTTTCTAGTATACGTAACTGACACCAATCACGAATGGCTGTTAAGGATTTTTGGCCATGTTATAGATCTTTAATTGGTCAAAACTCTTCCTGATATCAAGCTGTCCAGGAAGTGAATCAGATTTTAGGATTTACAGCAATGTTATTTATGCCATAGAAGTGACCTCGTAACATTTAACACTTCTTGTCCTGTTTGTCTCCTGCTTTCAAGGCACTGTAGCCTACTTGACAGATCAGAGCCCGGGGACACAGGTTTTACTCTCAGCTTTGACTAGCTGAGTGAACTCAAGCAAAACATTTTCCATGTCTTCATCCCCTTCTGTAAAATGAGAACTACCTTTATAAGCGCTGAAGGGTCTACTGATAAAGAGTAATGAAGAAGAGACAGTATGATGATGATGATGATTATTATTACTACTACTTGTTTTTGCATGGTATTTCTATCATTTTTCCTGCAGCAAGATCTTGCCATGGTTAGAGGTGTACTAGAGGAAAAGCTTACATACTTACTACTTGCTGCACTTTTAGATATTGGTAGGGATGTAAACTAACAATATTCCACCTGTGAATAAGTGCATTACTTCCCAAAGCACTTTAAAAAAAGTAACATTACTGTGTATATGTGCTCATCTCTGAAATGCAGCTGGTGTTAGATATGAGAGTTGGCCATAGCAGCCTGCAATGAAGCCTTGTAAAAACTGCAGCAGCAGAATGGCCCTGATTCCTTATGCCTTCTAAGTCATATTATCATTTGTGCTTGAGGTAGTGGGATGTGAGGATGAGGATTTGCTGGCATCTCAAACCCATGTCACACAAAAGAAAATAACTTCACAAAAGGAAGACAGTGAAGAATGGGGCCTGTTGTCAATTAAGCAAAACAGTGAGAGGAACATGATGACAAATTTACACCAGCATGTGAACAGGGATAACACCTTTGCTCTCTGTATGTGTATATCCTGTGAAGGGACACAGGTGGCCAAGGTCCCCAACTTCTAATCAGAAAAAAAGAGGTGCAAATGCCATGCAGAGACATCCTGAAAAGGATGCTATCTGCAGACATACTCCACTGTCCTCTCCTAGCACTCTGGGTACTTCTTGGAGATCTCCCAGACACTGCCTGACCAGGTTAAACTGCATTGCTTTATGAGATCTGATAAACCTCTCATCCCACAGTGATTAGAACTAGTCACATACACTCTGGGTATATAGTAGTGGGCTCCTTCCTTAAGCCCTGGAGTTGCCTAATGGGGAGGTGGCTTCAGCCAGTCAGTATCTGTTAAGGATAATGTTCAGTGTGTGCTGTTCATTAATTTCTCCTGAGTAAGAAGCTTCATAAAAATAGAACGTAAACCCCTGTCACTCCTTCCCTCCCCCCAGCTACACTGAAGCATCATTACAGTCGCACACGTAAATGAACCAGGCATTCAAAAAACTCACAGCCTCTGCAGGATAAGGTTATGGGGCTTCTGGCCCTCGTGCATTCTATAGCTTCCACTGTAACCCTCCCCTTGTAACTTCACCCCACTACTGTCCACTCTTCCAACAGCTTGTATCTCCCTGCACAGACAACCTCTGCAGAACCCAGAAGTATGGTATATCCTATCTTATGACTGCTGCAGAGGCTTTGGAGAGCGTGCAGATGTGCACACCGCTGGGATGTAGTCCTGAGGCAATGCTCCAGCCATGCTTTCAGGCTTGGGATTTGAAGAGTAGGTTAATATAGACTTAAAATCAGCCTGAAGGTTGCCCTTAGTAGAGAGTAGATGCCTCTCATCCTCTTCTTCCCCTCTTCCCCTGTCACCAGTATTTCCTTTCTTCTGCCTACCTGTAAAGTAACTTGCTGAAAGCGAAGGGAGTTTGGCAGAAGTCTGATCCCTCCCTTAAAAACAAGTGGATTCTTTCTTCCACCTTTGGGAGGCTTAATACCTTTAAATGTCCGAGACTGAAACTCTTTGCCAATGCTTTTCATCCACCAAGGATACAATCTGGTATTCCCCATCTGCTTGGCTGTGTAAAAGCCACGGTAAATGAGGTGATAAAGGTGGTATAATAGTTCCAGTCAGAGCATGTCTAGTGAAATCAATATTTATGTATTCAGCTTGACAAAGATGAGAAACTCACTCCTTTCTTGGCAGAAACAAGGGACCAGCAGCGGATGTTGCTGCAGCTAACATGGAGATCAGTATTTTCCCAAATGAATAATAAAGAATTCTTGGGGGAAACATTACAGCAGTCAGCTGTGCCATCCCAAATGATTGCCATGGCAAGTATGCACAGAATCTAATAAGCTAATAGCTAACTCAAACTAACAAGCTCCAGTGGTGGGACAGAAGTCAGTCCAAGAAGATCCGTAACATTGGAAGTTATATATGAGTGTTATCTCACATCTCTTCAAATTTGAAGCCACTTAGTTAAGTGAGTTCAGCCACTCAGATTTACAGTTAAGTGGTAACAGAATCTGGCTGTTAGACTTACCTAGATTGTAAAATAGTGCAAATTACTGATTAGAGCCATGCAGTCTATCTACATCAGGAGTTTGACTGGATATAGATTTATTGGCACAAAACATTATAGAAGAAAACGGCTTGAAGAAAGGCCTTTGGCATGAGAACCAGGGAATGCTCAGAGAAAAGGGAGGAGATTCCTCAGATTCTTTGCTAGTTCAGATGAAGGTTAGTGGTCCAGTGTGCATGGATATCAGCATGGGCCCTCAGGACAAATCCAGATATTCAGTTACTGTAGAGAAGGGGGCCATGGAGTACCTAGGCAGACACAGGCAAATTACTGGAGTCCTACCGGGAATGGATTTGCAAATTAAAAACCAGCAAATGAAAGACAAGGACATTTGTGATAATTCTGAACTAATTGCAGAGCTGAAACTTTTCCTGGAACAGCCCAACAGAGGCAGAAACAGAATTCCTCACAGAGGGGCAAAAGCAAGGAAAGACAGGTCTGAGCTTAGTTCCATAACTGAAGTAGAAAGGTAATAATCTGGAGAGGTACCCTCTCTTTTGGAAAATGCTATCTTATATAAAGTCCATTAAGAACCTCAGGGCCAAAACCACACTGCGCCGGGAGGCAGATCCGAGGATGTTCCATGGAGGCAGTGCCCACCCAGGCACAGCAACATCAAGATGCTGGACGCTGAGGCTGAAGGAGGTGCTGTCAGAGCAACTCTCCCACTGGAGCTGTATAGTGTGAACCACTTCGGAGGACTGCCTGGAAATCGACATCACAGAGACAAACAGATTGACAGCAAGGTCCTGCATTTTAATAGAAAGGTCAGAATTTGAACAAACATCCAAAGTACAGCAAAACCTGAAGAAAATCCCAAGCCTCCTTAAGATCTATAATAATTTCAGTGTCAATTTTCTACTACTCTTGAGAATGACATAGATGCTTTAGTGTGTTTCAGCAAATATAAATTAACCTCTCTAGTAATAACTGTCCCAGCAGCAGCCCATGCCCACACAAATGTTGGCAGGTGGATTAAGATGAGCCACCAACTTCATATGCAAAGCCAGGAGGAGCAACAGACTCCACCTGCCAATGGTAAACCTCCATCTAAGCGCCCCCTGGATTCCTACAGTAATTTCCCAATTCTTTATAACTTTAATATTCCAAGACTTTTAAGAGGCTATTACACACAGAACACCAGCTCCAAGAAAGGGTCACAGATTTGGAGTGGACTGTTCAGCCATTTCGATGTACTGGTGAGCTAAATAAAAAAATTATCTAGGACTTGGTCTTTATTGCCTGGGTTCCTAAGCAAAATATGTTTTCTGTGACCACATAATCTTTTCCTTTTTCCTTCTATGCATGTGTGTGTCTCTCTTTCTCTGTGTGGGTGTGTGTGTCTATGTTGGTTCCTACTTTGTAACTGCAGATCCCACTCTGAGTTTCAACCAAGTTTGAGTGAGCAACAGTGATCTTAGAGATACTAACCTCTTACAAGTTCCATGAAAATAGCTGGCGGGCTGTAATAGAGAGAACTTTGTAGGTTCTCCACTGAGGGAAAGGCTGCCGAGTGAACTGAAGCCATTACTTCACACAGAAGTCTCCATGTTGGAGAGAGATGTTATAAAAGCCTCAACCCCAGGAGAAGCTTAGATCAGAACTCACATCTTGTTAGGCATCAGAAAATGTAACCGTCACACAAACCTTCTGGAAGCCAAGCTTCATTAGCTCTGCAGCTCACAGACCCCCTTGTTTTCAGCTGGAAGAGGGCAGGAAGGATAAGGTTTGCCATTTTTAATTTCTTATTCAAAATCACTTCAATTTCACCAAAATGTCCCCTCTTAGATGTGACTAATCATGCAAAATATTGATCCCCTTCTATCCCCCTCAGAAAGCGCTACTTCAGAGCACATGAAAATAACAGCTGATCAATGAGCATAATCTTAGCAAAAGCAATAAAAATAATACCTGTGTGAGAAGCAGACTGAGGGTGCATGCACAGGGTAGAGAAAAGAAAAAACATTATCAAACAGAGCAAATATATCTTTATAACCCTGCAGCAACAAAACTCCTACCACCTTACATTAAAATACCATAAGAAAACATTACAAACCTATTATACGAAGAATCAGAATGTTGCTTAATGGTTTTCTCACTGTTCACTGTAATTTCTGTGATGAGTTGCTATCCATTGCTATTGTCAACACACATTTACACCAGTGGATATATGTGTATTTGTGTGTGAGGACAGATAAACAAAATCTGGTACAGATCCTCAGGTGATGTAAATTATCATGGCTGTATTGACGTCAGTAAAGAGACACTGATTTCCTCCAGCAGACGACTTGCTTTTCTGTATGTAAAAAGCAGAAAAACTAGGTGCTATTTCAACTTTGCTCTTAGACACTTATTGTAGACAAATGCTCATGCAAACACATTCTCTCTTCTGTGTGCAAATATACATATTGCCTTGCAGTACACATTGCAAGTAATGCCAGGAGCTTTATGCTGCTTCCTATGCTGAAATTTATAAAAACGATTGTTCCTGATCTATCTACCCACTCTTATCTGTAACAATAGATCTCCAACTGCTTTGCTACAGATCTTAAAATACACAGAGATGAAAGGGATTGTCCAGCATCAGAAGTCTTTTAAACATACATTTAGGAGGAACTAAACTTTGATCTTAAGACTGTTAGACCAATGCCATTGGGCAGAACAAATCCAACAGTCAAGAGCCTCATTTTCTCACCTAGTGCTTAGTTAAATGAAATTACAAATTCCAGAATAGATGAACACAAGAATATTACTAGTTTGTTTTAAGATACACCTCTTTGAGGGAAAAAATGTATATATAATTTTTTTAAAAAGTATGAAGAAGAAAGGGAAAATGGTCACATTTCAGGCTCTGTCTTCACAAATGACTCTTTTCTTTTTTCCTTATTTGCTCTTATATGGTTCCATGGAATGTGGACCAAGTAACGATCACAGGCTACAAGTAATTTTATAACAAATGAAATATTTTCCATCTGTTAAACAGAGGAATATTTCTGGCTTTCTATAATGTTTTCCTAAGGGAGAAACAACAAAAGGTTTCATAACCGAGAATGGAAAAAGAGAAATAAACCACTGCTGAACTACAAAAGAAAGAAGAAAACAAGCAACCTAACAAAGCATTTACAGGGAAAATAACAGGAAAACAGAAGATTAATAAACCCTACATACAGAAAGATTAAGGTAGAGAGACAGTAGCTCTTTTTTACTGTTTCTACTTGGATTCCAAGGCAGAAGGAAAAAAAATAAAACTGGGAAATTTCTACAATCTAATACATCTGTTTGTCTAGAGGTTTTTGCTTGCAGAAGTGTATTTCATTTTATCACGTGAATGCTTTTTTTTGAATGAGTAGGTAGAAGCCATAATTAATAGAAGACCAGACTTCTAGCTGACAGGCTCTGGTCTGGCACCATCTAAGGACTAGAAAAACATCCCAAGGCTAGATTTCTCTGGCTTACTCTGACTAAAAGTGCAAATAATTTCAAGTATGGTGTAGGTGGGAATGTGTACAGTCTATGCCTCATATAAGTAGCCACTTGCTGCATGCATAAACTCTATGAACCATGCCTAAATTGTATATTCGTGTGTGCGCATCATTTTATGAAGGACATGGAAGTATCAGTCGCTTGTTGCAATCTCAAAACAACGGGTGTCCTTCCATACACTACGTGCTGCAAAGAATGGGACAGCCAGCCCAAGGGTCACCTGGCGCTGAGTCCCTGCCAGGAATTCTCAAGGGCATTGTTAATAGCTATTCATTTGGGACATTTTTCCATTTATACTGCTTCCAAACATCCATGCGTGAATTCTTTTGAATGCTAACAGTGTTGCCATGTGAGCCCATTGCTTCTAAAGTCCTCTCATAGAGCCTTACCTTGGATCTGCCTGGGAAGTGACACCAAACAGGCCAATACAAAGTGTATGGAAGAAAGATACCCTTGCCACCATTGAAGAGCAGCCTGGCTGCAACAGAACATACAGCTGAGTGACATAAAAATATCACCATCTTATCAGAAAAACAAAATAATGCATTTGCATCCATCCTCATTTAAGCATTAAAAAATTCACCATTTTTGCTGTTGCTTTCAGCCCTTAGCTTCTCTTGTTAAAAGATTAGTATGAGTCTTTGTTACTCCAGGTACTGCTCTAACTGGGCTCAGGACACAGATACACAGGTAGTATCTGTCCAAAGCACGGCTAGGCAGTATTTCACACAGATTCCTTCCTTGTTATTACTTCCTGATGCTCCTGTCCTGCCAGTGAGATTTCCCACAACAGTATTTTCAGCCTTGACACTGTGTTGCTCTGGCCGGGACTTTATGCAGCTATCCCTGTTGGTGGAATTCCTCATGCCGTCTTTACTCAGCAATTTTATACCTAGAACTTCCTCCTGAACCCTTCCTAAGCTGAGACCTTTTCCTTCTCTCACTTCATCTGTTATTTCTTACATATTGTTGTGAATCATTAATTCCATATTCCTCTGCCTGGGATTTTACAGGCCCTGACGTAGATACGACGCAGGTGTGTTCATGTCATAAAGTATGTCTTAGGCTGATTACAATGTGAATGGAACCAGTATGGATATATCTTTATATGGAACGTAGTCACAGAGAGTCGACTTTCTTTTTTCCTCTCATTATGCTCTTTATTTCAAAATCATCTAAGCAGGTCTTTAGCATCTGTGTAGCTATGCCAATGCAGACCTCTGTCATTTGAAACCAGCTTACAGCACTCTACTCCAAATAACTTTTGATGCTGAAATGATACATTGCTAGCAGGGATTTGCAGAACCCAGGGCAGCACCAATACAACTATTTCTGGTGTGTGAAAGCTCAAGGGAGTTAAAACCCTGAAAGAATGAAAGCAGAGGGCACATGTAGCATTCCTTGTGCGTCCAAAGTGGACGGAATGGGTATCTGGGATACACAAGCCATTCAGAGTTGTTCTGGTCTTCTTTTTTTTTTTTTTTTTTGCCTTTTGTGCTGGTGCAATGCGCAAATATAGCAAAATATGTTAATAGTAAGCCATAATATTTACAGTTATTGTTAGTATCCATTGAAATTAGTGGGATTTTCTCTAATGCCTTTACCCTGGAGATAATCCATAAAACAGAACATGAATGCATAGTTAAAAAGAAAAATTATGGAAAACAGCACCTCTGCATATGCAATATCTTCATTTTAAAGTTACATAATTGAGCTTTTGAAATTAAACAAAAATATAGCAAACAGCCTCAGACCACAACAGCAACTAAGTGACTCTAACATTGTCTTTTAAAACTTGCCTCTTCACTAAGATAAAAAATACTATCCTAAACCAATACAAAATAAAATAAAATAAAATAGTTTTCAGCCCAATGCAAATCCAAATGAGCTTTAAGACCTCTGGGAAAATGTGATTTTAGAAAATTTCTTCCAAGAGTTCTAAGAGTTTGTTTTGCATGAGGAGATATCTTGTAGAGCAAACACAGGCTAATAATTTAAAGGCAGTACTTAGATTCTTTATGTCATGCTAGATAAATACTGTTTCTATGCCTTGTTTTCACTGTTGGTGACATGGTTAAAAGAAGACTTTAATGCCACGTTAATGCAGAATGTTTGTAAATTGCACCCATGTCTTTTGATAGAAGGAACTATAATGGATTATTAGCTATTATTCTAATTGTATTTATAGAAGTGAGTTTTCCAGCTAATGCATGGGCTCAAAATCTGAAGTCCTTCCATAGGCAGAGCTCCTACTGAGAGTTTCACTGATAAAAAACAGCAGAATTTGAGCCATTTAGACTTAATCTGCTAAATTCAACCCTGTGGCATTTCCCTGATACTCAATGAAGGGTACCAGGGATTGGCAAAGAAGGTAGTATTCTGGAAGGGAGGGAAAAATTATACTCACAGGATTTGACGATACTTTGGGATAGTCCCTTAAGAGAAGAGGCTGCCTAGTAAGGGTGATCTAAGCTATGCTAATTTGGAAACCTGTATTTTTAAGCAAAACATTCCATGACGAATGACCTTATTTTTTTGTTTTTAAAGCTGTGAGGCACTTATGCAATAGACTCCTAAGGTAGAAAGAGACAGATGCCGCGGAATAATAACCAACCTAATTCTTGCTGAGAATCTCTCTCTCCTTGCCTCTCTTTTCACAGGTAAGCTCAGTTCTACCTTTCTCACACAAGGACATGCAGCGACAATTAGTGGGCCTCTGCATAACTCAGGAATTCTTCCCTTTCTAGAGACGGGCTTGGTTTTGTTCCCTTTTAAAATGTAGGCTTTTTTTTTAAAAAAAAAAAAGAAAACTTATCAGTTTTTAAAAAAAGCGAACAATGAAAATAAGACTGAACTTTTCTTTAAAATAATAGAGATGCTTCAGTTGTTTTCTTCTTCCAAGCCCCTTACAGAAGACTGCCCCAGTTGACACGAATAGTCACACGTGTCCAAAAGCTCAGGTCTTCACTTCTATCCAGGGCTTGAGGTGATTTGGGCTGCAAAAAAACCTCAATCCTGACTCAAAATGAACAAAATCTCTGGGCTGTGTCTGAGGTGAGAAGGGTCAGCACAAGTACACTTAAACATGCTGCCAGAACCTCCTGGTTTGTGAGAGGCAGAGGAAATTCCATTACTGGGCAGTGACAGCTGGGTGCTGCTTTAACCCTTGCTTTCAGCCACCGCATCCTGACATGCTAAAATATTATTTCTGTTCTGTTTAGAGTGGCCATTTTCTGTAGTGAACAGTCAGTTCCTATGCTCTTGGCCAAGAGAAAAAAATTTAGATAACATTGAATTTCAAGGTTTATAACAGAGGGAAAAACATGTTCAGATGTGGAGAGGAAGGAAGAGAGTGCAGATACCAAGTCTGTGTAGGTATTAAAGTATATGTCCCCTGCTGTCACACAAAAGCAAAAATACAACTCTCAGGTTGGCCAGCTGGGTCATAAGGGATATTGGGCATGCTGTCAATAGGTGGTGAAAGATTCCCCCCCCTCCATCCAAGTTGCCTTTAAGTTAGATTTTGCAGTCTCTTTGTTTCCTTCTAACAATCAGAGATAAGAGAGGATGAAACCCAGTATATACAATCAATGGGGAAAAAAAAAGAACCTGCGGAGTGAGAAATGTAGACTGTTTTGCGTCTCTCATATTTGCTTTGCTATACAAAGATTTTGGTTTGCCTAAGCTATAGAAAGAAGCAGAAGCAGTCTATTTTAATCTTCCTGAGTGAAGAACGCTGCAGGGATTGATCTGTTATCTGCAGCAGCAGCCCTGACTTTCCACAAAAAGGCTCCATCCATCTACCTATCTATCTGTCTATCTGAAATATATAAAGATTATCATATGATACACCAGTGATCAGCTTAATGCACTTCTCTTTGTGCATTTTGGTATGAAGAAAAAATCTACAATTCTTCCCCCAATCAAACCTCACTGCAAAAAAAGCTCAGATAAGAAGGAGGTATTTAGACTTATGCATAGGAATTGATTCTTCAATCTGTGTAATGACGTATGTTAGAAACTCTGTTCAGAAGAAAGGAAACCCCTTGCCGATACGATGTTTCTAACAGAGCCTTCACTGCAGGGATTCACTATTGAAAAAACAATGAGGTTGATTATGCATTTTTATATGGGTTTCTTACTGTTTTGACTTCAGTGACTTAAACACTGCTATACTGGATTTACACCAATTGACACGACTTCAGAATCTGGCCCTACATCTTTTTAAAACTCCATCTATTGCATGATGAATAAGGGCCAGATCCTGCAAATGCTTGCTACCTGTATTAATACCCTGAGTAGCCCACTCACGTCCTTTAAGTTGTGATTGCAAAATTGAGGCTTACAATGCAGTATTTTAGAAGTATGAATCTGTCTTTTGGGATTCAAGCGTGCCTCAACCGTACATATTCCTTGAATAGTATTTCTTTCAATAGTAATTTCTCCACTGATTTTCATAGTATCACGTGATAGATGCTTAGCTGGTATGAAGTGGTGTAACTCTACTTATACCAGCTGAAAATCCAGCTCCATGTTGTAGCTATGCTTGTGTATTCAAAACAAACATGAGAGAGAAGCGGCCCTTTTATTTAAAGTGTCAAAAGAGACAAGGAAGACATTTTGGGCTATACAGTGTGCTGCATACTTCATTTGTTTTGACATTACTATAACCAAAACAATAGAGTTCGGTCTAGGAAATAAATTCCGATCTAGTTTTACTACTTATATTAACTTCTTTCTTATATAAAAGAAGCCACATCAGAAACTATGCTCCTTCTCTTCCTAACTTCACTAACTCTGGCTTTCAACCAGAAACTGCTTTCAAAGTGTCTAAACAAAGGACAATACAATACTGAGTGCAGTTGTAATTACCAGCTGGTGAACTGATGGCATATACGGGATACGTAATCCAAGAAATGTTATTCTTCAATAGTAGCTTCTTCCACCACCTTTAGTGCTGGAATGCTCATTCTTGTTTACTATACATGCATGCACATAGACCATTATCAGTATTCAGGACTAGCAGTCATGCTTTCTTCACTGAAGAGGAAAGACCAGCAAAAAATACTTTGTCCTTTTGAAGAGCTGGATCAGTGTCAGGTGCCACTCACCGAAAAAAAAAAAAAAGACAACCCACACACAAGTGCGATAAGCATCCTAAATGTCAAACATATGTACAGCATCTGTATCTCTACGAACATACATACATCATGTGCAATATAAGGCATACCCTAGACCCCTTACATCAGTGAGGGCAGGAAAATCCCAGATCATTCCAGGGATGATGTGGGTTTTTTGACAGATAACAGTGACTTAAGGCAAACAGAACCTGCCACAATGCTGCTGTCCTTTGTAAAGCTTCTCCCTGCCTGGGCTAAACCGCACTCACCTTTGATCAGACTTATTTATTTAGGACAGAGAATGAGGGCACGACGCTGTGAGTGAGCACCGCAGGTGAGCAGCCCAAGTGGGTTCAAACGGGCCACAGACACTTGTACATAAAAATAAAAGCGGTGAACTAGGAGGCAAACGCCTCCTGGAAGCAGCATCCTGGCTGCTCATTGCACTCTGCCTGCTCTCCCCGAGAATGCATCGAGGGAGGGATTCCCCACCCACCCACACACTGCCTCTCTCTGTGCAAGGCTCCAGGGGGGTATAACCCAGTTCCCTCTTGGATCTGGGCCCGGAAAGAGCCCGTTACGCTTCTGTTCCCCCACCGTCACCCCTGCTACCCCCGTCCCCC
>NW_009211706.1:15125-16792 GCF_000690835.1 Fulmarus glacialis | reverse complement strand
AAGGGATGGAGATGTCTTCTCGGCTCAAATGCCACCGGGGTCGCTGGAGACTGGATGATGGGTAGGTTTTTCCCCTGATTTGTTTTGTTCTTAGAAATTGCAGGAGGAAGATTTCCCGTGCAGCATGGAGGAGCTGGAGCTCGTCTTCGATGGGCTGGATGCTGCCGGCACCGGGCGGTTAAGCACCGAGGAGTTCACTGCTGGGCTCTGTAAGTGCCGGCACGCTGCCTCCAAGCATCCCGGGCTGATCCTGGACACGGCCCCAGCGCTTTCCCGGGGGGGACCTGAAACACTCCCCTGGCTGGGTGGTACACGATGGCCCAAAAAGTGTCCCCATGCCCGGGTCTCAGCCCATGGCTGGCCTGGTGAGGGGTCCTACCGTGCCGAAGCAGCTTGTCAAAGCCATAGGGTGGGAAGTGTTGGGGTTTGGGCTTTGCGGTCGCCCCGGCCGGGCACTGAGGGTTTGGGGTATCTGTCGGCAGGGCAGTTCCTGAGCTCCCAAAAAGCTGCCAGGGACCACCGCAGGCGGAAAACGGCATCCCGGAGGGTCCGCTTGGTCCTCCCCAGCCCAGCGTTGGAGGGGACAGACAGCGAGGAGCGGAGACGCTTTGCTGCCTTCATGGGCCAGCTGGGCACGGACAACGTCTCTGAAGAGTAAGCCACCCTGTTTAGCACCCATGGGTGTCCTGCAGGATGGGGCAGAGCTGCCCTAGGGGGAAAGGCTTGGGGCAGGGCAGGGTATTCCCCCTCATTTGGGCCCGACGTTTTGCTGCCTTCATGGGCCAGCTGGGCACGGACAACGTCTCTGAAGAGTAAGCCACCCTGTTTAGCACCCATGGGTGTCCTGCAGGATGGGGCAGAGCTGCCCTAGGGGGAAAGGCTTGGGGCAGGGCAGGGTATTCCCCCTCATTTGGTCCCCATGTAGGCAGTGAGCCCAGAAACGGCTTGAGGTGCCTTTGCCCCAAGCGCAGAGCAGGGGGACAGGATCACGGTCACCCCAATGCTCATCTGTCCCCCAGGACCACGCCTCATGAACGGTGTGAGCTGAATGACCCGGGATCCCATAGCTGACCTGGCTTTGGGGGGTTCTGGAGGGATGCTCACCACAAAACACCCCTCTCCCTGCAGACAGGAGATCTGGCAGCTTTGGGTGAAGCTCCGGCAGGACGAACCCCAGCTCCTGGGCAACCTGGAGGACTTTCTGGCCAAGATGAGGCACCGCATCCAAGAAGCCAGGAGCAAGAAGGAGGCTTTGGAGGTGACCCTGAACAAGTGAGTCACCCCAGGGCAGTGGAGAGGGACGGGATGGGAAGGATGGGGACCCCTGCCCACCCCAGCCATGGAGATGCACCCAAGGAGGGAGAAACCTGGGTGCTTTCAGCACCTCCATCAGTGGCTGGAGCAGAGGTTTCACTGGGAACCGACGTTTGGGGTCGGGCTCCCTCTACAGTCACACGCGGGATGGCAAAAGTGCCGGACTTAGACTGCTGGACATGTCCTTGCTGGGTGAACCCTTCCGGGCAAACCTGGCTGCAGCCCGCAGCTCCTGTGGGCAATGTGGGGTCCCAGGGACCTGCACCCACTGCAGCAGGGTCTGACCACCCCCCTGGCCTTGCTGTCCCTGGCAGGCATGTGGCTGAGCACGACAAGGAGGTGCAGCAGCTCTG
>NW_009211706.1:14681-15108 GCF_000690835.1 Fulmarus glacialis | reverse complement strand
CAGCAGCGGCTGGAGCAGGAGGTGGGTCACCAGCTGCTCCTCTCCCCTTGCCACCCACCCTGGGAGGGGACCCAGCACCCCGAAACCCCTGTGACAGCTCCCATATGGGCGAGTGGGTGCTAACGTCCTTGTTGCCATCCCAGAGCATGGCCCGGAGCCACCAGCACGGCGTGGAGCTGCAGCAAGCACTGGATGCCAGCGAGAGGGAGGTGCAGCGCTTGGTCACAGTGCAGCTGGAGGTGAGCTGGCCCAACCCTGCTCCCCCATCGTGTGTAGGGGGTCTCTGGGCTGTGCCTGTAGCAGCAACATGGTGTTGTACACCTGACCTCGGTCTGTCCCCACCAGCCCTTGATGCAGGTTGTCACATAGGACCTCCATCACATAGAATCATAGAATCATTAAGGTTGGAAAAGACCTCTAAGATCAT
>NW_009211706.1:12366-14429 GCF_000690835.1 Fulmarus glacialis | reverse complement strand
TTCAGGTAGTTGTAGAGCGCGATGAGGTCTCCCCTCAGCCTCCTCTTCTCCAGGCTAAACAGCCCCAGGTCCCTCAGCCGCTCCTCATCAGACTTGTGCTCCAGGCCCTTCACCAGCTTCGTTGCCCTTCTCTGGACACGCTCCAGCACCTCAGTGTCCTTCTTGGAGTGAGGGGCCCACTCTTTTGCCACCTCTCCTTTGCCACCCCATGCTCCCCTTCATCCTCAGAGCACCTGAGTTGAGTTTCCCACTCTGCATCCTCAGGGGGGAAAATTCAGCCCCAGGTTTAGAGGAGATGGTTATCCATCATTCTTTAGCATGGGTCTCATGGGGGTCCTGGTGGGGTGTGAGTGTCCTGGTTGCCGTCCCACAGCTGGAGACGCAGTGCCGCAGCCTCCGCAGCACGCAGCAAGCCGCCAGCACTGAAAACCGGCAGCTGGAGGAGAGCAACCGGGTGCTGGAGGACCGCCTGCAGCACCTCCACCAGCAGCTCCAGCAGACCCACAGGCGCCTGCGGAGTGCAAGGGCCGCGGTGGCTTGGGAGCACGCGGAGGAGCCTGGGTGGGTAGCTGAGTGACCGGCATCTCCCTCTGCACCCGTGGGGTTTTCTCCTTGGGGCTGCCGTGGGTGGGGAATGAGTTTGATGGGTCTCAGCCATCACGGTGCTTCAGTGATCTCCACGGTGCAGATTAATTGTGGTTTGGTGTGAAAAGCATCAGAAAAAAAGCCAGGACTATCAGCACCATGCACTGAACGTGTCCTTGTAGGGCAGTGCCAGCAGAGATGGGGACATCCTTCACCCAGAAGGACCCAACCAGGACTGATCCAAGGGTTGTGGGTTTTGCTGTCCTGCTCCAGCCCACCGCTGCCTCTGGGGCTGGGGACAACCCTGGAGCAGGGATGGAGACAGTCAAGAGGGTGCAATTGCCATTTTGACCCGTGCTCTGTGTTTGCAGGGACAGAGCGGTGGCAGAGCTGCCTGGCGAGATGCCCCTGTCCCCACAGGTACTTCAGCTGGGTACGCGGGGACGGGACGGGGTGTCTGTGCTCCAGGGCCTTGCGCTGTTCAGTTTGGGACTGCCTGGGAGCCCAAGAGCACAGGGTGCTTCTGCAGCAGAGGCTGCGCGTCCCCTAAAAGTGTTCTCAAGCTGGGTCGGCACGGTGCCCTACAGATGCTTGGGGAGAGGGGGGGTAGCAGCACGTTAATTCTGATACCCCCAAGATTTTGGGTGGGTACGTCTGGATACCTGCTGGAAGCTCAGCATCGTTTCACGTGGATACGCTTCCTTGCCAAGCGCTTTTCTCTCTTTTCTTCAACCCTGTTTACTGCAGACGAGTCCGGAGAAGAGCGAGAAGTACCGCTCCGAGATGCGATTCAGGCTGGGGTCCCAGAGCAGCGAGCCCAAAGCCAAGGGCACCCACCAAGTGTAAGGGGTCCTGGGCAACAGCTGCTGCTTCAGCTCGTGCCCTCGACATCTGCGAGCCGGTGCCGAGCACCCAAGTCCTCCACCCTCCCCAGGCAAAACACGATATTTAGCCTTTTTAATGCTCCTTTCCCACCCACTCATCTCTCACCCCGGAGATCAGATCTCTTACCCCAGCTCGTCGCCCTGCATCCCTCCCTTGGCTCAGGCACTTGTCGTATCTGGCTGAGACTTGTCTTTTCATCTCCGATAATGTGAACACGGAGCCTGGGAAGAGGCACGCTCGCTTGCCGGGCAGGATACGGCCCTGGGTCTGGCTCCCTGGGTGTGCATCCCCCTTTCCCCTGTCCCCATCGCTGCCTGTGTGAACCTCCAGTACACCCGGAGGGTAAATACAGTTGGGTTTGGAGAGGGATGGGGTGAGGTGATGGAGGAGAGACCCCCCTGGTACCAGCCCAGGTGGATGGGAGGGAGCTGCAGCCCGACCCGGGGGCTGGGCTAACATCCCCCCCCCTCCCCCCATTTTCTGCCCTTTCCAGGGTTTGGGAAATGCTGCCAGCAGAAATAAGCGTTGTGGGAGCCCTGCCGAGAGCAAGCTCCGCAGAAGAGGACCCGTTCCCAGAATTTCTGAAAGAGAAA
>NW_009211706.1:12045-12326 GCF_000690835.1 Fulmarus glacialis | reverse complement strand
AATAGCGGCTCTGAGCAAACAGCTGAAGCCACAGGCACTGGGTGCACCCCCCGCACCGGCAGACGCTGCCCATCACCCCCGGGACGATGCTGAGCCCCAAACGGGGCCGGAGGCAGCCACAGCCCATGGCACAACCCCCGGGGTCCTGCCAGAGACTCTCCCAGGCCACGTCGGTCATGAGCTGCTTGAAGAAGACCTGAAAGAGGGACCAGCCACAGCTGAGCTTCGTGCTCCAGATATGACACAGGCTGGGGGGTCCCCGGGGGCCCGGGGCCCCACGG
>NW_009211706.1:10890-11554 GCF_000690835.1 Fulmarus glacialis | reverse complement strand
CCTGAAAGAGGGCCCAGCCACAGCTGAGCTTCGGGCTCCAGATATGACACAGGCTGGTGCGTCCGCGGGAGCCGGGCACCACAGGGCTCAGGAGCCGGGGGTAGAGCAGGGAGAGAGTCCGGAGGAGGCATGGAGGATGTTATTCCTGCAAGGAAAGGGCATTGGAGTGAAGGAGCTGGTGCTAAAGGCAGCTAAGCATCCACAAGGAGCACCGGGAGAGAGGACAGAGGCAGGAGAGCAGGCGCTCGTGGAGGTGGAGGGAGAAGGATGGGTGCAGGAAAAAACAGGTTGGGAAAAGGCACAGCTCCCGGGAGAAGCTGAGGAAGCGGCATTAAACCAGGGAGAAAATCTGGAGGCAGGTCTGGGGCCACCTGAGGCTGGGGAGGCAGGTCTAGCAGCGGGACGGCAGCTTGCCACAGATGACCTTGGCCCGGCTGCGGCTCCGGAAGAGCTTGTGCAGCCCCCGGCTGCAGGGCTGGGGAAAGAGGCTGACCCACCAACGGGGCTCTCCGAGAAACTCGAAACAAAGCTTGGAGAGTGCCTGGAACCAGAGCCACCACCCTGGGGTAAGGCACGAATGGGAGCAGCCCAGGGAGACGGTGTCCTCCCCGAGGTGACAGTGGCTCCCGGCCCCCGGGTGCGGGGGGGAGAGGGGGTCGGGGCG
>NW_009211706.1:10605-10807 GCF_000690835.1 Fulmarus glacialis | reverse complement strand
GGCAGAGCCGCAGCCGCAGGGTGAGTCTGCGTGGGGAGACGCAGCGTGGGGAGGGAGCATGGGTGCAGAGGTGCTGCTGCCACCCGCCGACGTGCGGGAGGGCAGAGCGGGGACAGACGTGCAACCGCTGGAGGCCCAGAGCAGCGATGCCAATATGCAGCTGCTTGCGGAGGGGGAGGAGCTTGAAGCGAGCACGGAGGGC
>NW_009211706.1:10062-10535 GCF_000690835.1 Fulmarus glacialis | reverse complement strand
GCGCAGGGAGGGAGCGTGGCTCCAGGTGTGCAACCGCTGGAGGAAGATGATAAATCGGAGTTAGGGCTGGGGGAGGAAACGGGTGCTGCTGCGGTGCACGGTGAGGGTCCTTCCCCAGCAGAAACACCTGCGGGGAGCCCAGACCTGGGTAGGCTGTTCCCAGTTAAGGCTCAGGCACTGGAACTGGTGGGGGCAGAGGAATCTCAGGCAGACATGCAGCTGCGTGGGGATCCCAGTCCAGAAGCCCCCCAAGGAGGAGAGGACCATGCAGCCATGCAGCTCGGGGACAAGGCTGAGGATGGGGGACAAGAGCAGGGTGAGCATGAGCTTCCACATGAGCCCATGATGGATCTGTGTGGGGCAGGATTCGGGCAGGGAGAGGGGGCTGGTGCAGAGGAGCAGCCTGGAGCTGAGGCCGACGAATGCAGCGCTGGCGGGGGGGACACCGCTCCTCTCACCCTGTCGGTGGTTGT
>NW_009211706.1:2636-9778 GCF_000690835.1 Fulmarus glacialis | reverse complement strand
CTCTGCCCTTGGCGCTGTTTGGGGCGCAGAGGCCAGGAGCGGAGGTGGATGGAGATGTACAGCACCCAAAGGAAGAGAGGGAGCTGGAACTGGTGCACGGAGAGGGCATCAACGAGGATGGGCTGTTCCCAGTTAAGGCTCAGGCCCTGGAACTGGTAGAGTCGGAGCACTCCCAGGCAGAGACACAGCTGTGTGGGGGTGCCAGCCCAGAAACCCCCCAGGGAGGGGAGGGTCAAGCAGCCGATCAGCTCATGGAGGAGGCTGAGGATGGGGCACAAGGACAGGGCGAGCATGAGCTGCCACACGAGCCTGTGCTCGATCCGCAGGGAGCAGGAGCTGGGCAGGGAGAGGGGGCTGGTGCAGGCGTGCAGCCTCGGGAGGAGGCTGTAATCCTGGACGTGCTGGAGGACCAGGGCACTGATGCCAACGTGCAGCGGTTTGCAGAGGCAGTTGAGCTCAAATTGACCCCAGGAGGGAGCATGGAGGCAGATCTGCAGCCCCTCAGCGAAGCTGGTTACCTGGGGACAGAACAGGGAGGGAGTGTGGCTCCAGATGTGCAACCACTGGATCTGGCCAATAAACCGGAGTCAGTAGAAATGGTGGAGGCAGAGGACCTTCAGGCGGACATGCAGCTGTGTGGGGGTTCCAGCCTAGAAACCCTGCAGGGAAGGGGGGACCGTGCAGCCATGCAGCTCGTGGAGGAGGCTGAGGATGGGGGACAAGGGCAGGATGAATGTGGGCTGCCACACGAGCCTGTGCTTCACCCCCATGGAGTGGCCACCGGGCAGGGAGAGGGGGCTCCTGAAGGTGTGCAGCCATGGGAGGAGGTTGTAATCCTGGATATGGTGAAGGACCAGAGCACTAATGCAAATGTGCAGCTGCTTGCAGAGGCAGTTGAGCTCAAATTGACCCCAGGAGGGAGCATGGAGGCAGATCTGCAGCCCACCAGCGAGGCCAGCTCCCTGGGGACAGAGCAGGGAAGGAGTGTGGATACAGATGTGCAACCCCTGGATCAGGTTGATAAACCAGAATTAGTGGAAATGGTGGAAGCAGAGGACTCCTGGGCAGACACGCAGCTGCGTGGGGGTGCCAGCCCAGAAACCCCCCAGGGAGGGGGGGCCCGTGCAGCCGTACATCTCGTGGAGGAGGCTGAGGATGGGGCACAAGGACAGGGTGAGCATGAGCTGCCACACGAGCTTGTGCTCGATCCGCAGGGAGCAGGAGTCGGGCAGGGAGAGGGGGCTGGTGGAGGCGTGCAGCCTCGGGAGGAGGCTGTAACGCTGGACACGCTGGAGGACCAGGGCACTGAAGCCAACGTGCAGCCGCTTACAGAGGCGGAGAAGCTCAAATCAACCTCGGGAGGGAGCACAGAGGCAGATCTGGCACCCATGGGTGCACCTGGGATGCGGGAAGGGGAGCAGGGCCAGACTCCTGGGTCGGAGGCAGGTCTGTGTGCAGCTCACACTGCAGACCTGTGGGAGGGGGCTGCTGGCACACATGTGTCCCCTCCGGCTGAGGCCACTTTACATCCTGAGCGTGCCGCTGCCGCTGAGGATCTTGGTCTGGAAGCAATGCTGGGAGCACTCACTGGTCCAGATGGGCAGATCCTGGAGGATACCCAGGCACTGGAAATACTGCAGGGAGAGTGGGCTGATATAGAGAGGAAGCCTTTGGATGGAGCTCAAGGTCTGGCAGTGGTGCAGGGAGAGAGGCTGGAGACAGGAACAAGGATTTTAGTTGAAACTCAGTGTCTAGGGATAAAGCAGGGCCACGATGACAGTACGTCTGCACTGGCCCCGCTGGTCTCCGAGGTGGCATTACAAATCAGCACGCTAAAGCTGGAAACGGTGATGCAGGAGGATGTTCTCATTCCAGATGTGCGGCGGCTAGGTGCTTCGGGAAAGGCAGCCCAAAGTGAGCTTCAGGAGCAGGTCTCGGCACAGGCAGATAAGGTGAGGCTTCACGCTGCTTCCCAGCAGCTGGAGGAGAAGCCACCGCACGTGATGGAAACGGAGCAGGTAGCTGCTGGACCTGCCAAGCCTCCAAAACAAGAGGTGCCACCAGTGTCAACCCTTTACAGAAGGGTCCAACAGGAGGAAGATGCTGGGAATGATCAGTTGGGGATGGTCCTCAGAGACAGCTCCCTGGGGGATGCAGCCAACAGCAGCATGCAGCCTCAAAGGCAGCTCTTGGGAGAACAGAGCGAAGACCTCAATGTTGGTCAACGAGTGAAGAAGCAAGAGGTTGGGCGGAAAACAAGCCAGGAAGGTGAGCCCAGCCCAGGAGAGCCAGGGGCCGTGACTGCAGATGGGGCAGGAGCTGCCTCAAGGGGTTCTCCTGAAGCCACCCTGGACCCAGATCACCTCTACAACGTGCTGTTCGTTGGGGACTCCCATGTGGGCAAAACATCATTCCTGTACCGGTTGCACGCTGACTCCTTCAACCCACACCTCACTGCCACAGTAGGTAGGTTTCCTCCAGCTCCTCTCCAGCACAGCTCTGCACCTGCTTGGGTGACCTTCATAATTCCCTTTCCTCCACCCCACAAGCCGCTGGTGATCATTACATGCATGTTACAGCTCATGCCAAGCGTGCTATACAACCTGTCATCAAGGACCAAATAGGACCACCAACTTCACGCCTGGATGCTCCTGAGCAGGCAATGCTGGTCCTCCTTGCCCTCTCTAGGGCACTAATACTAATGGCCCTAGTGCTTTTCTCTCTGCTTTGCCTTTCAGCTATATTCTCCTCTCTTAACCAACCCGGTTTTACTCATCATGAGATTAGAGACTTTTCCAAAATCCAGCCATCAAAGATCTAAAAGCTGGAGGTTCACTTAGGACCAACCCGCTTGAGCTGCAGCCTCAGACCACACCTGCACCATGTACCTTCTCCATCCATCCCCTGTCGCAGGGATGAACTCTACAGCATCAAAATAGCCCTTTTTGTGTCTTCTAGGACTGGATTATCAGGTCAAAAACTTCGTCGTGGACAACAAGCGCTTTGCTCTCCGCCTGTGGGACTCAGCTGGTCAAGAAAGGTAAGGTGCTGTGCTGTCTGCTTCAGGAGAGCAACCTGTGGTTTTCTTTTTCTTTTCTGGTAGTTTAGGGGAAATAGAATGTTCTTGGCTTTGCTAAGCAAAGGAGGGGTTGTTTAAGAAGGGACTCTGTACAGTGTGTGATCTGATAAAGAATAATAAAGGAAGTAATTAAGATAAAAATAAGCATTCGGGCTGTTTGTACAGCCTCTGTGATCAGGATAGGAGCAAAATCTGGGTTTTGCATTTTTTGTAGACATGCATTTCCAACTTTCCCTCTGGGATTTCAGATCGCTGCTAGGCGAAACCTCCTTAGACCTTATCGGTGACCATTCAAAATGTACGCAGGTACCACAGCATCACCAAGCAGTTCTTTCGGAAGGCAGACGGGGTCGTGCTGATGTACGATATCACATCGGAGTACTCGTTCTCGGACGTGCGGTACTGGCTGAGCTGCATCCAGGTGGGTGAAGTAGGAAAACCTCGTTCTGTCCCCGAGGTCTTGGAACTGGTGGTGACTCCGAGATCAGTTTTTCCCCACCTGACCTCTGCCACCGGTTAGGGATGGACATCTGGGGGTGACCAAGCCCTTTGTAAAGGGTGTTCTGCTTTGCTTTGGTTAGAAAATAATTTTTCTTGGAGGATTTAAATTCAGATACTGACAATTTTCACATTTTTGCAGTGTTTCCTGGGGTAATCTGTTGATAGCATCATTATGATAATGATCAACTTTTTTAAAATTAAAAACTGGTGCAGAGGAATGGAAAATGTTGACAGTGGTTTTGAGAACACTTTTAAATCAAGAATAGTCCACTTTGAGTCCTGGGAAATGGGAGGTAGCTTGCGTCTTATTAAAAACTTCTTGTCACAGATTTCCAGTCAAGTACAAAGTCAGTGTTTAAAAACACTGGAACAAAATAGGATGTCGCCTTGCTCAGTGCCTGCAAATCTCAGCCAGAGCATCTTCTGGAGGGTTCCTGAAGTCAAACACAAAGTGAATTCACTACAGGGGTAACTCATCCAGTGCTCTGCCCTGTTAATAGACCAGGACAGATGATTTAAGGGAAAAAAAAATCCCTTTCTTAAATGCTGTTAAACTCGTTTAAGAATTTAAGGTTTTGTTATCGACCCAAATCTGTCGGCATCCTTCACGGTGCTCCAGGAGGTGTCTAGACAGTGTGGCTGGCTGCAATTCAAGGGAGATTCAGACGTACTCCTGATCCTCCCCTCTTTAATTGCCCAGGAAGGAGCAGAAGACGGAGTCGCTATTCTGCTTCTTGGGAACAAAACCGACTGCGCTGCAGAGAGACAGGTCCCTACGAAGGAGGGGGAACGCCTGGCCAAGGTAGGTGCACGGCCCTGCTAAAGAGTGCTGTCCACCCAAGTTAGGCAGGGACAGCTCAGGATGGATGCCACCAGCCTGAGGACCTGGAGAAAGGTGAAAGCCCTTAACTTATCTTTTGTGCATCGGTGCGTGGCAAAGTGACCCCTGAACCCATCTTTCACCCTTCCCTGCTTTGCTTTCCCCCTGCCGTTTTAGTTTTGACTCAGCACCGCCCCAGTAAAACAGTTTATGGAACTGGATCTATAAATTAAAACATCTTCAGCTCTGCTTACCTTTGCTGTGAAGTGTCACGTGTCTTCCCAGCATCATATAAATAATAAAACCACCAAGCTCTATCCTATTTTAAAGATACTGAAATGCTTAAAGTACGATTATTCTCTTCAAATGTAGATGGCTAATAAAAATTAGGTGAGAAGAATCTCACCTTTACCGACTTAATTTCAAAGTTTATGGGACTTGGGCCAGTATCCATTGACCAGTTTTACAAACGGAAACAACAGGACAAGGGATTAGATGCTTTTTTTTTTTTCCCCACAAACCAGTCACTGGCAGGCACAAAAGACCTGGGAACATCTAGTTACGTCTCTGTATTCTCCCCACTAACCAGCGGGCATCGCATCTTGTTCCGTCTGCAGTGTCAGCCTTTTCCTTGATACTAAATATTGGTGTCGTAGCTACCAGAAAAGCTGGATTTCACCCTCACATTCCAGTAAAAAAGTTATTGAGTTATTTGTTTCGTTGAGTCTTTCTGTTTCCCCTCGACCGTGACTGTCCCTTGGCTATTTACTCCCATATTAAGCTATTCCAGTGCAAGAATATTACATTTCTATTCGGGCTCTGTGTCTTCCAGGAGCATCAGCTCATGTTTTACGAATGCAGCGCTGCCTCGGGCCACAACGTCTCTGAGGCCATGGTCAGCTTAATCAGGTGAGGCATGTGCTTGGATTTTGCTAGCTCTCCTGGATTTAATGGGCTCCCTCCCTGCTTTTTTAACTCCAAATGCTGGTGTGTTACTGTCACCGGAGACTCCATGTGCCCAAATGTCAAGGGAAAATTCAGAGCAGCATGTGCACGGCTGGGATGAGCCGAAGATAAGTGCTGTAAGATGTCTCCTGAATAGTCAGCATTGCAAGGAGAATAATAAAACCCTTTTCAGGATGCTGCTGATTTCTCCCTGGGTAGACTGAAATAAATTCTGTCTGTGATTTGATTTAGGTTGGTGGTTCTCAAACCACACTGAGCTGGAAGGTTCCGAACTCTTTCAGCCGTGCTGAGCCTCCTTTACTAACGTTTGTCAAGACAAATAGCACAGCACTACAAAATATGGGGGAAATAGCCAGCTAATTTTCTTCCTTTTCTCCCAGGTTGCTCAAAGTTCATGAAGACGAATTGAAAAATAAGGCAGAAGAAGTACCAAAGCCACCTCAGAAGAAAAAGGGCTGCTGCTAGTGATGGACAGACACCCCCTCCCCGTGGTGATCTGAAACTGCGGTGACAGAAAAGCATAAAAATAGCCCTTACGCACCATCTCCGCTCCCTGTGTGTCTGCCCTGCCTGATCTCCCTCGGATGCTGAGAGCAAAAGCCGCTGCGGAGGAGCCGGCTGTCACCTGGCCCCTTCCCCGCTCATCTCCTGCGACTATCCCAGAGCACACGAGCCCTCCAAAATACTCCTTGGGAAACTTTACCACTTTCTTTTGGAGGCAAAAAGCAGGCTAAGGAAAGAGGCAGAAAAGGAAGCCAGCTGGATCCGAGATGCTGGAACGATACTGGAAACAGCAGGGAGCAAAACCGAGTCTTGGGATAACAGAAATGCAGGAGTCACCCGAAGGCCAGTGTATAAAACAAGGGGGTTTAGGGCTGTCAGTGGTGCTGTGCAGCGGTGACTTTTGCGCTGGCTTTGCAATCTGATCGGATTTGATCTGGAACAATGAAATATGCAGTATATCCTAAATGCACTTTGTACGTCTCTCCAGTTAGGCACGGTAAAGTTCGTTTTTTCTTTCCTGTTTTTTTGTGCCAGTCAGCAGTAATAGGTCTTAACAGAAAACTACTAAAAACTTTTGCTCAAAATAAATTCAAAAGCCCCAAAAGCACATCCAGGATAACAGAAAGAGCACTGGATGGTGGGATACATGATCAGATAAATGCTTCCAAGAGCTCTTTTTATTGCATTGCCCCCAGAGCAGATTTTTGCACTATTGCAGCAAATCTCAGGATGGGCAGGGAAGAGCAAGCTGCTGCCCTTCTGCAACAGAGGCAGCTTCTTTATGAAGTACTGAATTAGTTTTAAAACCCAGCGTGAAAAATCTAAACAAGCACATGTCACAATTTCAAGGGCTTTTTTCTTTTTACAGCTTGATGCAGAGAACTATATTTTTGCCGAGAAAGACATAAATAAATAAGAATACAAGTGTTATATTTTAGTATTTTTATATATTACATCTGTTGCCTCATCCCCCAGCAGTTCAACAGATATATTTAAAGACTGTGCTTACATGCAGATTTTGGGGAAATAATTCTGCTCAGATGGGTTTGCTTTTTGTTGCCATTATTATTTATATGTACGTTATGGCAAAGCATAATAGTAGCCAGTTTCTGCTTTACAAAAATATAGTGACAATATTGGTTTTCTAAGAACACTATAGATTAAAAAAAAAAAATATATCATTCCACATGTTTCTGACTCTGCTATAGCTCAACTTTCCAAGGAAACAAGGCTTAAGAGCTCTGATGTCTGTGTATATGTACCTGTTTTCTC
>NW_009211706.1:0-2622 GCF_000690835.1 Fulmarus glacialis | reverse complement strand
TGCTTCAAACAGCTTTGGAGTCCACGGGCTGTTTTTAGCGGTTCCCGATGAGCAGCAACTGCAAAGCTATCAGACATTGCGACTTCTGTGTGAATAAAGGCCTGAGTAACTGAGACTAATTAACATCCCCATTGATGGAAAAATTGCAGTTTAAGTTTAGGCTTTATCAGACAATGACAAATCTCCACGGGAGAGACTTGCAACGCAGAGAGCCAGGCAAGAGCAGCCTTCCTTGATTCTGCTGCTCACAGAATTACCCCTTTAAACGGGGCCAGCTCTGTGTGATACCCAAAAGCGCTCGGTGGAAATGATTTGCAGATGGAGATGAAAAGAGACCACTGACGGACCAAGCTCACGCTCAGAAAAATCAGGGTTATGAGCTTCACCAGGTAGGGTACAGCTTTGCAGTGATGCAGGAATTTCCAAGTCTTTTAGAGAGGAGTTATCTCCTCTGCATCTGGGTGCTCCAGCACCTCTGTGCCACTAAAGCCCCCCTCCCCTAAGCCTCTTCCCGCAGCCTGCCCCCCAGCCGCAGGCCATCCTCCCCTGGCACTAATCTTTAAAAGACTTTCTTTTCTTAATGCATTCTATTTATACTCCCGTTCCACGTTGATCCCTCTTTACCATATTTTGTTATAAAATATTTTTACTGATGGAGCAGCCTGAAGACCACAGCTCCTCGGGAAGAGTTCACGTGGCTCAGTTCAGAGCTGTGCCCAGATTCGCTATTCGGGGTATCTAACAATGGCTTTTTTTTGTTGTTGTTTGTCTGCTTTGCTGTTTTATCTTATAATAATACGAATCAAAGCACACTTTGCAAGTCAGATCCATGATAAGAGAAGCACCATTTCAGCCTGATCATCCCAAAAAGGTTCTTTTTACTGGGTCCGCAATGGTTCCTGGCTGCATGACCCCGTGCAAAGCCACCCAGCTGCGTGTACGCTGAAGCATCCATCAGACCAGCTGGGATTATGTGCAGAAGATGCTGCTTTGCCGAGTGGCAGCAGGATTGTGCAGAAAAACGTTTTTATTTGCTTGCAAAATAAAGAGTTGAGGTCGCCGAGGCTAAATTCTCCCATTAGATGGCAGCAAATGCAGCAATACCTTCAAACTGTGCAATATTTGTGCTGCAAAGAAAGACCAGGGAGCTTGAACAGGGCCCAGAAGAGAGACCCGCAAAAGACAAGGCTTCCCAGAACAGCAGGCAGAAAGAAATGTCTGTCTTATTCCACCAGAAATCATGTCTAGAAAAAAGGATTGAGTTTGTGCCCAAAGGTGTTGCATAAAACAAACATTACTCAACTCCAAACCTCCCCTCCAAACTTGGAAATGAATTTTTCATTGCCAGGTTGAGAGAAATGCTAGGAAGGCACTACAGCGTGTTGGAAAACAGGGTCAGCGTGTTGCATTTGAAAGCGTCTTTCACCTTTCATAAAGCAAACATTCCCACTCCAGAATCAAAAGGACCGCTCATTTGCAAGCTGTTAAACGCCTGCACTAGCATTTGGAGGAGGATCAAAGTCTGAGATATTAATAGCAACAGGGAAATGCATATTTGTTTGGACCACAGGAATTTTTTTTAAATCAGGTTGTTTCCCTTCGAGCCGTTTGTAATTCCTCAAGGCGCTCCACAACAATTAGAGGAGCTGCCCCAGCCAAGCCAAGATTGCAGAAGATCTCAGATACCAGCCCAAAGTCAGCAGGCGTTTACCACCATCTCGCTTTGATGCGTCCACCTTGAAAGCAGAGAACCTGGGCGAGCTCCTGACAAGTTGGAACAAATCATCGGCCAAAGCTTTCAGTGCCCCAGCCACCGGGTCTGGGGTCTTGCCCAGCAGCGTCCCCCAGAGTTTCACCCCATTCCCCTCGGAAGGCAGTAAAATCGGGATGCGGAGACGGTCCCGCTTCCCGCGCTGGGATTGACAGGGCAGGAAATTCAAACCTGATAAGAGGAAGTACTTTTTCTCGCAATGTTTAATTAAACTGCAGAATTCATCGCTGCAGGAAGTTGTTGAGGCTGAAAACTTAAACAAGGCTGAAAAGGGACCGGACAGATACCAAAAACGCCCGTCACAACCAACAGCTCTCTCTGAAAATGCATTTAATTGCAGTTAAGGACTGAAGCCTGCGTCCAAGAGCTGGGTGAGGCTGAGACCCCTTGCTCCTGGTTTCTTCCGAGCTTTTCATGCCGGGGGTGACTCTGGGGACCTCTGCTTGCTCGGTCTCCCAGCCCTTTGCTCCTGGAAGCCTTTCCTACACTTTTTAGGGCAACAGCATCTTTTTTCTCCCCCCCGGCTCCCCAATACCCACCCTGTGCGTGGTCACTGCTCGTTGCTTGAGCTGTGGGAATGGGCATCTGTGTCCCCATGGGGCTGGGGGTAAGTGGGGTTCAGGGGGGCACTGGATGGGGAGCACAAATGCAGCTCAGCGGAGCTGGAGGTTTTACATGGGACCGCTGGGGCTGCTGTAGGGCTAGGGGGGGCTGTAGGGGGTGATGGGTGGGGATGCTGGGGACTTAGGGGGTGCTTGAGGGTGGAGGGAGGGGTCTTATGGGTGCTGTGGGATCTGTCTATCAAAGGATTTGGGGATGCTGTGGTTTGCAGGGGGTGCTGGTGGGGGGGG
>NW_009211705.1:2963-3235 GCF_000690835.1 Fulmarus glacialis | reverse complement strand
GGAGGAGCCTGGCTCCCCCCAGGGATGCCCCGGTCCCTGGGCACCCACGGTCCGTGGCACCCACATTGCACAGCAGGGAGGAGCCTCGGGAGGGGGCTGCGCAGGGCACCGGGGGCACTTTGGGGACTGCACGGCCGTGGGCCCTATGCACTGCGGGTAACCTTGGGGGTCCCCTGCCCACATGCCACCTGAGCAGCAATTTGAACGTGAGCCTGAAAATACCTGTTTCTTGGCGAGTTGACACTGCTCAAGCTCAGCGCTGTTGCTAGAAC
>NW_009211705.1:0-2876 GCF_000690835.1 Fulmarus glacialis | reverse complement strand
CATCCAGCGCACACCCTGGGGCTGCCCCCGCCCGCTCTCTGCCGGGTGACTCGCAGGAGCCTGTGCCCAAGGTGAGTTTTAGCTCTCAGGGCGCAGGGTTACTGTAAGGTGAATTCTGGCGATATAAATCTGCAGCAAGAAGATGTGGGGAAGAGAAACGGTACCGCTCGATTTCTGTGCCCTGCCTTTCAGCTTGGGCTCAGCACATCCGCAGCTCGCGAGGATGCTGCAGCCAGCGAGGAAGAGGAGGAGGAGGAGGAGGACGCTGGCAGAGCCGCAGTTGGGCCAGGGGCAGAGCGAGGGGAAATGCCCTGAGCAAACGCACTGCTCAGCAGTTTGGGCTCAAATCAGTGCAAAATAGAAAGTCTCATGCTACATCCATCAGCTCTGTGCTCATAACGACAGCACTGCGGTGGGGAGGAGCTGCGAACCCACGTCCCACCCGTCCCAGCGCTCAGTCCCGCACCTCATGCACGGAGGCGCTTCATGCTTTACTCAAACATAAAGTATCTGTACCATACAATTATCTCAAGGAAGGGACTAATTATGTCAATATAATTAAAATTGAAATGTAAAAAAATTATCTTTGTAATATAAACTGACAAGATTCATGCCAGCATCAGGCCACTGCTGTCCCAGAGAGCTATTAGACACCTTTGACACATATTGTTTCAATCTAAATGTAAATGCAAGAAGCATTTTTCCTTTTAATACAGCAACTGGTCTGAGCGTTTACATCCTCACTCAGGACAAACTGCCGAGCATTGCTGGCTTTTTCTTTCCTCTGAGCAGAAAAGGGGGGGGAAAAATGGGGAGAATATATTTATCGAGAAAACTCATAACCCGCCTGTTCAGGTGGCTCTGCTGAAGCAGGGGCACCGCCTGGGAGAGACACCCTGCACGGAGCGGAGCGAGCGGTGCTGCACCCCTGGCCGTGCCCTCCCCCCATCCCGCCAGACCCTGGGGATGAGCCCGTCCTCCCCCACCCTGGGCAGCAGCCGGGAGGCGAAGAAATCACCCCACCAGTGCCTCCACCCTCGGCAGAGCCCCACCTCACCCGAGCACGAAGGGACCTGCTCCCCCCCTTCCCGGCCTCCCTCCTGCCAGCCGGCCGCTGCCCTCCACCACGTGCGAGAAATCACGCACGACGCCGATCAAGAGGCTGCCAGGGACCGGAGTGACACATCGCACTGCGGCTGGATCTGGGGGGATGAAAGGTGACTTGCATGTCATTTTGCTGCGTTATTCATCGCTAACGGCTCGTTATTGGACCCCCTGTGCTCCGGCTGGCGCTGATAATGATGGGGAACCCAGGCGGCTGCTGGGGAGGCTGCAATCAGAGGAGCCGCGCTGATGAACGGGGCTTATAAAGCAACGGCTGCCAGGGGAATCAGTCCTTTCCACCTCATCAAGGAGGGGGCGAAGGCTGGAGCAGCTGCCCTCGCACTGCACAATGCCTGGGGAGTAAGGCAGCAATTTTCCAACTGTTTATGAGATTTCTTCTTCTGCTACTCTTTAGCCTCCACAGGGATCTAATAGGCATTGCACGGCAAACTGATCCCTGGGGGGATTTCATCCCCAGCCACACGCATACACCTGAGCCGGGCTGCTCTTGCCAGCCCACAGCCCCGCAGGAGCAGTGCCGGGGCTGCCCCCGGGGAGCCCAGCGCCTCCCCAAAAGGTGTCCCGCAGACGGGGGGGCTGCTTGCTCAGGGTGGGAACCCCACAGCCGCCGGGCCGGGGGCCAGTGCTGGAGCTGCTGCCCGGGAAGGGTCCGGGTGAGGACTGCACTGCCAAAGGGGTCCCCATCAGCCGCTCACATCAGCCCTTGGAAGCCAGCTCCCTCCTTCTCCCACAGAAAAGCAAGAATTATTGCCTTCTCCCTTGCAAGGCAGCAGACTCCAGACTTGCAAAAAGCCCCAGTGCTCCTGAAAAGAGCTACAGCTACTGCCACAAACCAGCGATGGTGAAGCACAACTAATGGTCCTTTGCTTCATGTGTGCGTTGATTTTTCCTTGAAAAGCTCCACTAATTTCTCTCCTGCCTTGCAGCGGTTTGGAGCAGCCCTACCGTGTCCGTCCTGCCGACCAGCAAGGAACCTGCCCATGCACCCAGCTGTGGCACGGGGAGCGTGGGGAGAGACGGGGACACGTCACCAGCTTGAGCCCAGGGAAAGGTGCACCGGCTTCCCAAGTGGGGGCTGGGGGCACTTCTGCTACACGGGCTCAGGAGCATCCAACCTTAATGATTCTATGATTTTATGATTCTATGATTCTAAACCCCGGTCCCTGTTGGCACCAGCAGATCTGGCTCCTTCCACCAAACCAGTCAGTCACGCACAGCAGAAACCAGCCTGACCAGCTCAGAAACCCCGGCTGATGTATATTTTATAATCAATAAATAAAATATATGTTCTGCCTGGTTTTGCGTATATTTCCAAATTAGATTCTCCTATTCACAGCGTATCGGCGGACAGATCGCCCCAGAGCCCAGCACTCCCCAAACCCGATGGCACCAGTCCGCTGGCAGGTCAAAAGCATTTACTTTGGAAAGCTGAGGTTCATTTCTGCTGACAGGGAGCCTGAATTAAAGGCGCTTTCAAGACAAGGGGGCCGGGATGGTTGGCGATGGTCAGCACGGAGCAAACCCATGCCGAGATGCCGGTGCTCACAGCCCGGACTCCTGCCCTCGCCCGGAGGGGCTCATAGGAGGTTGCTGCTGCATATCTGCGCTGGAAAGACCTGACAACATGAGTTACACTGCAAAAAAATTAATTCCTACCACGAGTGTCAGAGCCGAGTGCTCAGCAGCAGGTCTGGCCTGCTGGCCACCTTTCCCTGCATTTCATATGGCCCCTCTGCACCCGCCCTGTGCAA
>NW_009211704.1:0-25659 GCF_000690835.1 Fulmarus glacialis | reverse complement strand
CCGCCAGCCGCGGGGGTGGGCTCCGGTGTGCGGAGCCGGGGCAGCTGCCCTGCCGAGGCGAGGGGTAAGTGAGCATCCCTCGCCAAGAAACCTTTCCCGAGCGAAAGGCGACGCAGAGCTGCCGTTTCGTTTCTTTGCTGGCGAAGGGAAGCAAAGAAGGTGGAGCTCAGAGTAAACCCCAATGGCCATTTTAGGGCAAAGAGATTTCTAGGATGGCTTTTCATGTGTCTTTCATGTTGTGGCCTAGGAATTTCCTTCAGGACATCAGAGGAGTCTCCTGATTGTGCCCAGCAAGAGTACTCTGAGCTGAGGGGCGGCAGTGCAGGCAGCCTGAGCACAGCTGAGCAGGTACGCCTGTCTCCTTGGCTATTGCCAGCGCAGGGTGCCGAAAAGGAAGGTTCACTATCAACAAAACTGTTCTCTGGGTGAGTTGAACTAAGCAGTGTATTTAAAGCCCAGCATTTCAAAAGTCAGGTGAGCAAGCCAGTTGATTTAAAAGATCAGAGGAGCAGATCATTTCTCATCTTTCTGGCTTCTCTTGATATGAAATAGTTAATTTGATGGAGCACCCAAATGCAATTCTGCACTCTGTGTCAGCCCCTGTTTCAAATCTGAAGTCTTTGCAAGGCTTTGCAGTGGAAAGACAAGGCAATTCTTGAGGTATTGAAATAGCAAGGTGTATCCATGGAAACCCAGAAATCTGCTTTACCTGGGTACAGCTGGGCTCTGTTGCTTGGGAGAGCCCTGGGTTGGGGTCGTACAGGGTAGGGACTGGCCTGTGCTCCCACCGACTGCAAGGGGAGGCGAGCGTGGTCAGCACTGCTCAGCGTTCACAGAATTGCCCTGATAGCAAGCGCGAGAGTGCAATAGGAAGCTGCCGCTGAACAGGCAGGAAAAATGCTTTTATAATTGCCGTGAAATTCCAGCATAAGGTTGACAGTTCATTTGCGCAGGAGTAGGTCTCTCGTGCTGATTCACTTTCATTATGTAACGAGGCTGAAAGCCCCTTTCCATTCACATCCTCTCCAAAATAGCTGTGCTGTGCACGTATGGACAGCTGGCACGTTCCTGAATGGACCAGAATAAAATGCCTTTTATTCTACCTAACTTAACTGTTCATGGAGTTTACAAATATTTTTTTGGCTAACAGCACGCATGAGTTTATGGATACAAGCGAAAGGAGAAAGGGTAAGTAAATAATAACCAGCATTATGGCACAAACAATGGGAAGCCCACACTGTTTCTTGCTGTAATCAGAAATGAACCTGCAAAGAACTGGAAAAGTATCAGAGAAACCTAAATGGTACATTCCTTACATTTCAAAGCTTCACTCATGGCACAAGAAATTTGTTCAGGGTTTGTACAAGGCCCAGGCAGTGCCTCGGTCCCATGAGCCTTGTGAGTGGTCTGTTGTGGGGTGGGTGTCTCGCACACTGCATGTTACTAGGTCTTGCTACAAACGCCTTTGATCTTCTGCTGTAGGGGGGTCCTTAGCATGGTCTGGGACTGAGGCAATGCAGATCTCTACCCACGTTCATCAGAGTGTGGCAGCGTCAGAGTTTGCAAAGACCCCAAGGAGGGTTTATGACAGGATCTCATTCTTCAGAAAGTTTTTGTTAAGTTATGCTCTTGCTTAGCCCCCACAGGCCGGGGGCTGATGACAACCCTACTTCTTGTCCACTCCACCCTCACAGCAAGGAGGCAGCTCTCCTTCAAACAATCACTTCTTTCAGTCCAGCACTCCCAAGGGGGGGTCATCCTTTTTACTACACCTGTCATCAGATGAGCTCAGTGTCTTCTTAAATATATCTTTCCCCAGTTGGACATGCCTTGCCAGAAGAGGAGTAAGAACTGTGTCCAGCTCAGTCAGCTAATCCCCCTCCCCATGGAAGGATTTGGGTAAGATGATTTCATGAAGACCTGCCTGGGATGCTATAATTAATTCTGACCGCATCAGTCTATGGTTTGTACATCTATCAGAGGTGTGTATGTGATGGTGCGCTGGCAAATTCCGTCTGGACTTCGTGTTTTCAAACAGCCTCTGAAGACAACATAGTCCCTTATGTGAGTTAGGATGTATTTCAGTTTGGGTCTACAACATGAGATCTGAGAGATATTTTAGATGAACAATTTCAAAGGTTTTCAGCAAATGCAATGATTTATTTATTATTATTTCTTCTCAAAATATTAGAAATACTATTAAAATACAAGAGCAGAAAGTAATACAAATGAATTGGAAAAATATTGCTAACTATAGGTATGTATTTTGGGATTCATTTTGATCATACGCAGTGTTCACAATGCAGCCATAATCTTGCTCGTATACTCTGTCACCCAATACATCCCCGGACTGTTTCAAAGGAGAGTCCCTTGATTTCACAGCTATATCCATCTTTCTTTTCCTTCTGTACAATGGAAAAAAAAAAGAACAACCATTTTTAATTTCTATTCTTAGCTGTAGAGAGAGGTCAAATAACGGTGTGAGCATGAATGAAGTCAGATTTTGGAGAAGCCCAAGTTTTGTGATAGTGATGCATATGCCCTGTGTAAAGCAAATGGCATGTGTTCATTTCTGCAGAAAAAGCTAAGTTTTCCCTCACATTCCTCAAATGAGATCCTGAATGCTGTGGTTCATTTCTGGTCCTGCAGGTATGTGACTAATATGAATTTTAAGGTTTACAGGTGCTAAAAGGGGTGTATGTGTCTTGACTCTGCTGAACGTAGCAAAGCTGGGAAAACCTTACCTGTACAGGTACACTGTAGAGGAGATGAGAATGACGATAACAACTATGCCTGCCACAACTCCAATGACAATGACAATTGTGTGGTCCTCAGGATCTTCTGTGGGAGGGTCTTCAGCAGAAGAAGAAATAAGAGCCCGTCAGTGAAAGCTAACCATACTGTGAACAGAAATTTTTTTCTCAACCCTTGCCTGTCTCCTTGGTTTATACTGTGCTCTCTGATGAATGTGGCTCTACAGAGCCCTGCTGTCATGCCTTCTGGCACCTCTCCACTGGGGGATCTGACCTCCTCTTTCTGCTTGGATGACCACAGGCTCTCACCCACTGGGTTACTAATTTACAGCATAGAAATGAAGAGCAAGCTCAGCCTTCTCCCTAATGACACCCATTTTTGAAAGTGGTGCGTGTAATGCAGACAGTGAAATCCAAAATAGTTTTATTACCTATCTTTTCAACCTCACAGCTTGGTCCTGTGTACAGTTCTGAACATTCACAGTAGAAGCGGAGAGAAGTACTGTTGGTAGTTTCAGAGCAAACTCCATCATTCTTACAAGGATTTGGCATACATGGTCCACCTAGCATAAAAAAAGGAGAAACACTTCAGACTCTCAGATAATCCAACCCTCAGAGAACTGTTCTTGCTTAGATTACACTGACTCCTAATGCGGGACATCGCCTGTATTTTAAGGCACATTACTTGTACTTTACAACAGGAATAAGGGAAAGAAACACTGTTTCTACAGTGAAACATCAGAGCAAGATCCCCGGTATGCTTTTCTTCTGTACACACTCTGAACTATGTCCAACCCAGTGATGTTCTATAAGCAGTAAGTTGAGACTTCTTAGCATCAAAGCCAGTGTGACAGTGGTTGACTTACTCCTGTAGCATCCACGACTGTAGTTTGAAATGCCACAGATTTCATCAGATCCACACACTATGTTAGAGCAGGAGACAGTGGAGCTTTCTGTGCACTGGCATCTCTGAGAGCAATCATCAGTGGTGAATATTTCTCCAATCTGGAAGACAGCAGTTAAATGTTAAAAAAAATAAATAAAATCAGCCAGGAAAACCATGAATGGAGCACTGGGGCCCCATGCTACTCTCTCTGATGCCTTTGTTGATGAATGGCAACAGGGCAGATTTTTTTTTAGTAGTTTGTACAAAAAAGAAAGCAAGCAGATTACTAATCCAGCTCTTTGAAACTCAAGGATGGCCCAAGAAAGAAGGCAAAAGAAGAGTTTGGGGTATGAGGTCCTAGCCCCAGGTGCGGTACATGTGCAACCAACACTATCTAACTGTTGCTGGAGATAAGAGAGAGTGGCAGATGCATCTCATCATGCCTCCAAGGCAATGTGGAAATGCTATGTGCCATTTTTCTGGCAAGTGCCACCTGTTCATAGTAAGCGTCTCCCTCCTCCCATAAACAATTCTTACTGGCTTAGGCCTTTTCTGTACCGAATCTCTAGTGTTAAAACAGAAATCTATGAGATTGTGAAGCTGTTCTATCCTGCAGTGACAACGGAGGATTCTCTGTATTCCTCAGAATCCAGCCTCGCTTGGGGCTCTCTTCATGTCATCGCCAACTCTACAGACTCTCAACCCTGTCTAAACCACTCTTCTCTGAGCAGAGAGGGACCACAGTGACTGACAGAATTTCTCTGTAACTGGTGTGTTGTAAACTTTAGAGCCTATGAGGCTATTATTTAGTGTAATAAAGGTGAAGAATTAACACGGAGGTCAGAGTGTAATCATATACTTTCTCCAAGTGTCTGCCTTGAGTATTCTGGCAGGCAGAGTTTCAGAGGCAGACCAAGTGATCTACTCTCTCTTCCCTTCCTCCAGAGACCAGAATTTTATTAAACAATTGCTTTTTGTTTCTAATGCAAAATTACATGCTGAGGAGAACAAGGAGATTGTAAAAGTAATTAGCAGAAGAAAATATTGTTTGGTGCTGTGGGAGCTGACTGATCCACAGAGAGACTGTACCTCATAATATTTGTTAAGGTATGTGCAGCCACATTGTTTGTAAGGCACGCAGTCAAAACCACTAAGAACATAGCCAGGGAGACATTCACAGCCTTCAACACAAGGTGATTCGCACTCAGAGGGGCTGGTCAAGTCGTTGCAGGATGCTGGACATGCAGACATGCATGGGTTGTAGTTGCTGTTTGCAGGACATGATATACCTGTAAAAATAAGGAGAATCCAGTTACAGCAAGTTGCTGTGCATTACTTACTTACACAATGCCCTTTGAGATCCAGAGGACGTTACCATTTCGTAGGAGGCAATATGATGAACACACATATATAGAGATGTGCATACATATATAATAGTACTGAAGTTGTGAGTAAAGCACTCCAAAGTCAGGAAATGCATTGTCAAAGCTATTTGTATGCTGTGCTCTCATTGCTGGTGTTCACTGATCCCAAATAACTTCTCACACATTTAGGGGAGCCATCCCTGCAAGTACCAGAGCTGTTTCACAACTCTGGGAACTGTGTTTCACCAGGAATACAACGTCATCTAGCCATGGGTGACGCAGGGGAAGCGTGGTTTGATGAATCTCCCAACTTGAAAAAAAAAAATTAGGAAAAAAAGTTTTGAGATTATTGTAAGTTTTATTTCAGCACTTTTTAGTCTGAAAGATTTGGATTTTTCAGCTGAATCTTTTTTATCTTGAAATTTCACAGGCAAAAAAGAGAAATTAGTATATTTTGTAGATTTAAAAAGAGATTGAAATTAAATGTTTTTCCTTCAGATTTGTGGCTTGTGATGGTCTCCAAAATTTTAACTTTTTTGCCCAGTTGGGAATGGGAACATTTTTTTTTCTTACAAAACTTCTGACAACAGGGGAGCTGACAGCTCTGCTTTCCTAAGTAGCTTTCTAAGCTGGGGTCTAAATGTGAAAGTCAGCATAGGACACAGAAGAGAGGCCAGAAGAGCAAGTGTGCATGCTAAACTGTGAACAGTGATTGAAGCGTGAATCAACATGCTTTACTCCCTGAGAAGGTTTGATATATGGTGTGTCTAGGAAAAGCCTCAAATCTCAGATTTTGAGAGTCCTTTAGGCAGAAAAACGTGCTTTCTGGTTTTTCCTGTGCTTACCACAAACTGTCTGTTGCCTCCAGCTTTCCATACTGACTCCTTGCTGCTGACAAGCCAGCACGTATTCCTCCAGACTGCGACATAAGGTAGCATCCTCATCTCCTTCCACACACATATCAAACAGGCAGCTCCTATGTGCAACATGAGAAAGTGTTCATTCCCCATACCTTTGTTATTGTTTATTTTCAGCTGCTTCTCTGCTTGACTCTGAGTTAGTTCCATTTCCCTGTACCCGGCTGATGGGAAAACAGAGGAATAAAAAAGAAAACCCAGCCACATGATTGGGAAGATCAGGTCATTTGTTGTGCAGCTGCTGTTAACATGCAAAGTATTCATATATGAGCAAGCAATAAACAGGTACCTGACTGCTTGTCACAGTAAGTCATTCTTTGCTATCTGCTTCTGTTTTGGGCTAGCATGGCTGCATCTTGCTTATAGAGCACTTTTTAGTGCTGCTAAGTCTTATAGCTGGACTACACACTTCTTTCAATACATGGGTGCCCTCCCCATGTCCATATACCTTGAATATTGACACAGGATTCTATTTTACCCAGTGTTTGTTTGCCAGTGCTACCTTCTCAGCTTGGTCATTATCTGAATATCCATGGCTTGATTTTCAGAGGCATTGAGATCTGAGATGAATGGGATCTGCAAGTATGCAGCACCTCAGAAAAATCAGGCAACCACTAAGAAGGTAGAACAGGCTGCCCAACCAAATTCTAGTGAGGAGAAAAGTAGGCTTATGTTAAGAATCAGGATATATATATTGAAGCCAGTCATCCAGTTTATTTGGCTTAAGATACCTTCACATTCTTCTCACAGCTAAGAGGGACTTTGAGGTGGGCATTCTCTATCCTTAAACATTAGGTACAACTATATGACAAAACTGGCAGCTACTTGGCAATTTTGTCACTGATGATGGATGAATGATGAATGTGGGGATGAATCAACAGGTTACATACAGCTCAAAATCAGGTGTGTAGGAATTGTGTATGTAGGAGGCCAGAGCAGCCTTGAAACACAGCAGAGGGAACTTTCTTGAAGATACCGGGTTAGTTACTCTTCACTAATCTGTTTTTTGCACTTCTCCATGAAAGATTCAAGAAGTGTCACTGACAGCTTCAGCCTTTGTGGCTATAGCATGAAGGCTAGATTTTATGAAGCTAGAATTGCTAAAAGGAAACCAATAGGGTCAGGTACTAAATTCTCACTGAACGTGGATGAGAACTGTAAGCACACTGGAAATCCCAGCCTGCAGGTATAATGCTTAACACTGCTGCTTTATCTGGGTAGGAAAAGAGGAAAGCTACTTTCTAGAGCTAACAGAAAAGTGAAACTCTAAATAGATGGAAAGACACATCGTCACAACTATTTAAAAATAAATAAGGAGATTTAAATATATCAGTAATGGAATCACTGGGCCCAGTTCTCCAAAGACACTTACTATCCTCAGGTCCTGTTAATACCCTGGAGACTGAAGATGCAAAGTTCTTGTCAGAAACTAGCACCAAAATGATTTAGCAAATGGGGAGAACAACAGTCTGCAGTAGACACTTACGTGAAATAGAAATCTGGTGAGACTGTAGAATGACACTTCACAAAAGGACCGTTCGAGTCAATCAGGATTTGACATCTCGAAGTTCTGTTTTCTTGCCCCAGCTGATTTTCGTTGCAGCCTTGGAAGAGCCCTGGATCTGGTTCCTCCTCAGACTCATCTTTTGAGTTGACATCTCGTCTGTAAATGAAGTCATTATGAAACCATCAGTACTCTGTACATCCAGTATTCATGGTACTACTCTCTAAGTAACACCCTAAGAGTACTTCTGCCTTGTGGTGTAAGTGTAAGCTTATTTCTCTCTCATGATTTATCCTGAATGGGAAGGAGATAGATAAAGAAAATCAAAGATGTACTAGAACACTTCCTACCATCTCAGAGATTTATGGGTATTTAAATCAAAAGGGATATCTGTAATTATCTCTTTGGAAATTCTGCATGACACAGGCTTCATCCAATGCCTGCTTCATCCAATGCCTCCTTCATCTAATCTATTCAATAAAACTTGAACATTAGTCAGAATGATGCAGCTGGAATAGGCCACTATTTCTTGGACATATACTTACTTTCACTGAACAACTGGCTGCATGCCTGAAGTGCCAGAATTCTCCTGTAAGCATAGCCTCCAGAGCCCCATTATACTCACCGCTAGCCTACGTACTGCTTTCTACTATTCTGGCAGACAAGTTTTTGCAGCCAAATTATATCCTGACAGCTAATAAAATTCCGTTTACTTGCTGAAAAAGTTCTGTGTTCGTGGCTAAGCAACCTTCAAAGGTCTTTCAAAGCAAATTGAGAAGGAAGGAAGGAAGGAAGGAAGGAAACTTCCTTCCCTACCTGTTTCAATGTTCTGTATGGACTAATTATCACAGAATTTGCCTGACCACAAATATCATGCTCATTTATACTGAAAAGAATGTCCTTACTTTTTGTGTACTGGCAGAAAACACCAGATAGCCATGAAAGTAAGGAAATCAGACTCCTCAAGAACCTCTTCTTGAGGAATTTGTGAATTCATCTTGATTGATTTCAAAGCTACCTTCATGTTCCAGAGGGAGGGATGACACTGAACCAGGATTTGCCCTCCCTCAGGCCCATCCAGCACAACATGATGTATTTGTCTTTGCCAGGAACCCTGTGCCCTAGCAGTTGTAATGGCTGTGACTCCAAAGAGGGATACTGAACTGGAGTAATGTGGTAATAGTTCAGGCCTCTCTTGGCTAGATAGAAGGGCACTGATAGTTCACCTTAGTGATGAGCAGGAAAAGTCCCTACACACAGACCAAGGGAAGAAGAAAGACCAGAAATAAGACAGTGTAGTTATTCCTGCATATTAACTATGGCTTCACTCACTTCCAGTGGCTGTGCTTGCCATGGATATTAAGTAGAAAATTAAGTACCTGAGATGAGAGGTTGTTCTTTTCAGAGGAACTTTCCAGCTCTCACCAAATACATTCACGTTCCTCACCCAAACACCGTCTGGCTTTCTGAAGTCATTTCTATATCTCCCATCAAAGTTACCACACAAGCCTTCCACTCTGTTTCTATAGGTGTTGGCCAGCTTTATATCTAGGGAAGTTCAGAAGAAAAAAAAAAAATCATTACACAGAAACTTTTTCTTCTGAGTGTATGGAAGAGGTGGAAAGCAGTGTCAAGTACCACATTTCATGATTCAGCTTGGAGTTGGTAATGTCGTATGGGCTTCATACGTAGGATATGAACACAGCCCTGAACATACATGTTCATACATATGTTCACAGGACTGCTTGAGCTCTGCAACATGGATCATGAAAAAAGTAGGTTTTTGCAGCCCATAAGGTGTTATATAACATGACGTCACCACCTGAGTGCTTTTAGTGCATACTGCTTACTGCTTTGCAACAAACTGAATGCAGCACCCACTTTTTGCCCTTCATTTACAATCCACTTGCTTGATGAGAAACAGAACTCCTATAAAACAGACCTTTTCTTTCTACAGTTGGAATTTTAGGGTTTGGAACGATGGTCATGTGTATAAATGGCTGGCACTTTCACCATACACTCAGAAATAACATGGCTATATTCTGTCATAAATCAGGAGTAACTCTGCTTTGAACAGAGGAGGCAATGTGTTCAACTTACATGAGTGAGTTGTGTGTATGTGATATGAGAGTCCTGCTGAGAAACACTAAAGAAAGGGATTATCTGGAATAGGCTTGAGAAGAAGCATGTAGATGCACTCACAGCTGTATAGCTTGAGGACCTCAGTCCTATGACTGGGTTAAGCTGGCAGAGGCAGATCCAGACTTCACCCCATCATCCTGATCAGCGATTTTAAGTGATTTGCGTTCATTTTTATCACTCAGGCCTTACTTAACATGAAAAAAGGTAGAACAGTCTGACTCCACATCTCATTTCTCCTAAGTTCAGGTGTATCCAGTTAAAGAAATGCCAGTTTTATGGATTTTCTGGTTCCTGGGAAACACTTTTTGTTTTAATTTTCTGGAAGTTCATATCACAAAGGGCCATAGGCTCAAAGGGTGAAGGTTTCTAATTTTGCCTTGGGTTTAGACTTCCTTTGGAATGAGAACATTTTTTGAGACAGTGCATAAATATTCCTGCACATTGTCTTAGTATCACTTACCTGCATTTTGATTGCCATCAAAGCTCAGGTATAAGCCAAAATCTGTCTCCAGGTAAATTCTTGTTGTCCTCTGATATATACGAATACCTTCATGAGGACGAGCAGGGGGTCTCACCCTCACACCATCCAACTAACAGGGAAAGAATAAGTTAAAAATAATAATATATAGGCCGAATTAAAATCTGGCTTCAGTACAGGTCAATGCTACAAATGAACACTCCTCTTCTCTGGTTTTATGATAAATACATTAGATAATTTAATTGGGTAAAAAACTCAGTATTCAATTTTTTAAAGTTAACAAAATCATGTATTGAGGAAAGTGATCTGTATATAGTATTTTCATATCATTCTAAGAGATTTCTATTATTGAGATAAAATTGTATATATGAGCTATGTATACTCTTACACACCAATAAAGGGGAAGGAAACGAAGTTTTCCTAGCATAATTCACACTTTTCCCTACTACTGATAAAAATTTGTATGGCTCTATTGTAAGTCTTGGGATATTTGGTGTTTTATTCTTAAATCTCTCTTTATTTATATATTTGTTTGAAGTAAAATTATATCCTTCATAGCTATAGAGAAAAAAGGCTCGACACAACTGAAAATCACATTTGTGGTTACCCCATAGCACTGCTGTAATAATACAGCTAGATTTAATACTTAAATTCTTCAAAACAGACATTTGTTACTCAACGGTGTTTTACTCCAAGGGAGGGCCTTTCTCTGTGCTCTGCAGTCAGTGAGAGACTTACCACAAGCTCCTTTTTCTGCCTGAATCTCACCGTGTGGTTGTAAACATTGACAAGAATCTCTTTCAAGTAAGTAATGTATCGCCTTCGACGAAGAGGATAGTTCATGCCTTCAATGCTGAACTGCGTCAGAGTATCAGGTAGGTCAGGGATGGTCTGAGCCAGAATGTATGTATATTTCCCTTGAAAGTGGTGCACCAGACTGTCGAAGGTCCTGTAGTGTGGGTCGCCCATGATCCGGCATTTCCCAAAACCTAAAGGGGAAGAGCTTCATTACTCTCTAGTCTGAATGTGAACGTGCCAGATTCCATGCACAGATCAGTTTAAAATAAGTTAGATAAAAATGATTGCTGCTGGCATGCAGGCCTCTTAAAGTAAAGATGGGTGCTCAGGCACCCTAGTGAATAGGCACTCAAATGGAGAGATGGCCAGAGAAACTCATTCCTCTGCTGAGCACTAGTGTGAGCCAACTGAACTGAAGCAGAACATTAGGGTTTATCGGCTTTATAGAGACTAAATTGTGCACAGTGGTCCCCTGCAGAGGAATGACCCCGCCACACAGCGTGGCTTGCAGTGGGCTCTTAGAGATGTCGGTTTCATAATCCTCAGCAATGTGTTGCTACAAAATTATTGGAACATGAAAAGTAATGTCTAATTTTGGCTGGCTCACTGCTGTCACACTGATTTCTTCTGAGGTTACTAAATTGATCATTGGTTTCACCAGACCTAACAATCAGATGCAGCAACTATCATCTAAGTATTCTACTTGACCATTGAGCACAGAGCAAACCATCATCCCAGAAGCAAGGCTCTCCTTAAGACTGCTGGGGTGCCTCTGCTGTGGTATTTTGCCAAAATGGAGCAGGGGGAAGCTGGCTTTGCATTATGCTCTTGTACTGATCATCAATACAGTAAGACGTATGCCATACTATTCTTCAAAATTGAAGTGTAGGGTCACTAGGCAACAAGCTCTTTCTTAGACAATCCAATTTACCTAGAGATTATGGGATTAACTTTGCTTAACCAAAGCAACTATTGAACGAAAAGCACCAAGTTCTCTGGCCTATTACGTATCTGTTCAGATCTGCTCTGTCCTGCTTTGCCTTTTTTTTTTTCTGTTCTCAAATCAACATGCAATGGAAAAAACAGGATCATTGCCAAAGGATTCACAGACATATCTAAGTTTTGGTTTTGGCAGATGCAGTGCAAATCTTTTTTCTTTTTTTTATTTAAACTAGTCAGACTGAACTATCAAATTTATAGATGTAAGTAAATTTTCAAACTCTTGTTCCACTTTCCTCTACAAATTCTTTGTCTTCTACTGGAACTTTCTATTCTGAGAACTGAGGCCTTTTTGTGTTCAATAATGTGTCGTCGATAGCGCTGTCAGAGCTGCCTACTTTCCCTGTGGAAAAGACTGGAAGTGCCGTGGAAGAAAGAATGGACCCACATCCTTTCTCCTTCCCCAGACCTCATGGAGCACCAAGTGAAGACCCGCCTGCACATACCTGTTGGATTGCACTTGTGTTTTCCATTATTGATCACGCAGGTTTCTTTAGAATCACAGCTATAGCTCTTACACTTGATGACACCGTTCTTCTGACACTGGCATCTTTTGGTGCAGTGTGGAGTTATCCAGGTCTCCCCAGCCTGGACACAAGTTGTGTTAATAATATGTTATCAAGGTGCTCAGCTTTGCAATGCAATAAAAGTTCAATAGCAAAGGGTGTGGGGGCTGGCTAGGTTCAACCTGTCCAGTTGGCGATTCCACAACTGCTCAATCCAGGTGTAGTCTCACCAAGAGCCTGGGAGGGGGGATCCCAGTCCATTTATCTTATTGCCTTTGATATGAGAATTTGAACACAAAACAGGACTAGGACAGACTGCCTGAATAACTGATCAATTGACTAGTTTCATATATGCCTCAGGTGTGAAGTACCAAGCTCCTGCATCTTCTAATACCTGAGCCTGCAGATTTTACTAATCAGATGAAAGGTATTTAAGAGGTAGACCCTGAAGATTTCTCTCTCTCTCTCATTCAAATGGACAGGAGACCAACTTTGTACAAGTTTTGCAGCCAGAGATTTGCTCCACAGACAAACTACTTACACTGTAGTAATTGTTGTCATCATCCCTGCAGCCACAATTGCTCAGAGGTACACACTTGCCATTACTGAGCACATAATTATTATCACACTCACAGCCCTCTGTGCACTCTTCTGTCTTCTCACAAAGGGAAGAGGCAAAAATGTCATTGCATGTTGATGGGCAGGTGGAGACACAGTGTGTGTAATGGCTGTGGGGTGGACAGGGCAATGCTGTGTGGGTGAAGAGAATAGAACCAGCGTTATTAAATATATTTAGAAAGTGCACTGCAAACACATGTGCCTGCCTAAAAGCTACAACTTCACCTATAAAATGGTGGCATAGAATTGCCTTTTAATAGCTAATTTTGATCATTAGCCAGTTTTGATTTTTTATATTTTATTTAGAAAACCAACAAAACCAAAACAGAGAACCCTCTCTGGAGCTGCTGATTCAATTCTATTATTACAGGTATGCCTGAACTGGTGGCATCTAGCGCTAGATTATTCAAATTCAGTATTCCAGTTCAGCTGCAAATGCCTCTTTGGGCACTGCTAGAAATGAGAATCTTTAGGGCAAATTCCTTAGAATGTTCAACCCTCCAGTGATGCAAAACAGGTGTGTATTTAGCTTAACCACAGGCATAAACACATGCAAGAGCAATAGATATGCATTGTCAGACTGAAGATTCATCTAGCTCTATACCCTGACAATTACTAGAGATGCATAAGGGGACAGTTCAAGAAACAGGGTAGCAGGACAAAGAGTTTGTTTGTCCAGTATTTTCCTCCACTCGTGGCAAGGAGGCAACTAGGAATTTCTGATGGACCTATTCAACATTCATCTGGCTTGTTTTTTAACCAGTTAATTGTTTTGTCCTCCACAACATTATGTGATAATTAATTCCACAATGTAATACTAAATTGTGAAAAAACAACAAAAAGAAACCCACTGTGTAATCTTTACTCATTTTTACATAATTTGTTTGTAGCTTTGTTGAATGGGTGGAGTGGGACACATACACTGAAAATTAATCCAAGAATGTGGCCCTTAATAAGCAACTGGCCAAATTGCCAGTTTTTTCAAAACACAGTGAATGGCATTGAGCCCTGTGTCCTAACACAGTATCCCACTTTGTTTCAGTCTTCTGGTTATATTATTTCTCCATTTTAGGCTCATTGCAATATCTCATGGCACTCATTTGGCTACTAAAGCCATTGTAACTCCACATTACTGTCCATAACTTGTCTAATCCTGAGTTATCATTGGGTTTAGCTCACCTGAACACAGTTCAGTGCAACATGTCATAAAATCATAATAATAGAATTACATAATAATATATAATAATAATAGAATTACATTTTGTGAGAATTTGGGTTTAATTTTCTTTCACATAACTTGTTCACCTAATACTGCTAATTTGTTTTCATGCTATCAGCCATCCAAGTTTCAATTTTTTCACTTGCTTGTGCACTTACGACAGAATGTGCTATTCCTCCACTTAATGGTGATTCCGTGATTCCTGCAGGTGTCCACATAGACTTGAACTATGTCGCAGAGAGTGGACTTCATGCCATCATACTGGCACATGTCATAGATGCAGATCTGTATGAAGTCTTCAGGCTTGACTAGATTATGACATGCTTTGAATTTGTCTGATTTTAGGACATTGCACTGGCTTTCAATGACTGGTTTATTCTCAGCAGTGCAAGGAGGAACATCATCTTCTCTTAAGTCTGATAAACAACTGCATGAAAGCACAGACACAGCTGCATTTAAGTTTCAAAGGCATATGTAATATGGAGACTGAAACTGAAAAGTTTGTTTCTACTGAAAGGTATTAAACAAATAATGCTAGAGACTAGAGTCTTCTTTCTGTCTATGAGTGAAAGATTAGGCAGAAGTAGACATGCCTGGCAATCACCATGCTGTGTCTGACCCTCGTTACTCTCACTAAACTTGACCCTGACTAGAGGGCTGACTTCTCAGCTTGACCTCGGACCTGTCTCATCACTACAAACTTGTGGTGATCTGGACTCTTGGCTGACCCTGGCTTCCACCCTTGGGCCTGCCCTGCTTGCCTTGCTTGGGTAGTGTGGGATGGACCCTGGCTGGTGAGGCCACTGTTCTCTCGGCTGTGTTATCACACCTGACTCGCTGTCCCTTAGGGAGCAACTGACCCTCACTGTTCCCCAACACCATTGTCCTGCTCTAGGTGTTTTCAGTGTAAAATAAACAGAGGCTATGTCCACACTGTGGACTGCCCCAAAGCCTAATTCCCCAAGTATGTACGTAGATCAATAGAATGGCTGTAGTTTCCCTCTGGCCTGTGCAGTGGTTTCCTGTGGTGATGGCTTTTTTTTTTGAGCTTCAAATTCAAGACGAAAAAAGTCTCGTATACACTACTTATGTGTTACAAACTAGCAAACAGTGAAAACAATTGAAAGGAGACCGTTTCCTGAGGGAAGATGGAAGGTATGAAAAGAAGTTAGGTTTACCCTTCATCACTGTCTTCCTCGACTTTCCAGCTATTTCCAAACTGTGTGACACTGACGAGTGTACCATTGGGCAAGGACAGATCATCTTCACGATTATCATTGAAGTTACCACACATGCCATGTACCTGCAAATGAACAAAAACCATATTCTAAGCACAATCTGTTCTACATTAGCTTCCCCAATAACTTCTTATTCCTTGCCTATGAAATGATGACACCAAATCACCACCACCAACCAATCTTGTACCAGACATTTCAGACATACTCACTAATGTCTGACTACACCCATGGAGAAATAAAATAGAAACTGCAGTAAATCCGTAGTTCCATAAGGCTTCAAAGTGTTTAATTCTATAAGCTGGATGTAGTCCCCTAGCCAGGTCATTTTCTTTAACTACCCCCTTGAAACACAAGGAAATTGTTGTGAAGAGAAAAAAATAGAAAGGAAAAAAATAACATGTTACAATACAGCTACAAAGAAAGATGCAAAAGCAAAACACAGGAATAAAAGAAATTAAAAGTAAATGCACAAAGCAGCAATTTTGGAACAGTGCCAGATGTTTACATACTAAATCTTACCTTTGAGAAATAAGACTGTGGGAGGGTAATTTCCAGATGGTGATTGCCATCATATTTCACTATCACACCAAAGTCAGTTTCCACTACTATAAATCTGCCAATGTTTCCAATGGACACGCCTTGCAACCGGTTCTCCACTGGAGTGTAGACTCTCTCATTGTTCAACTGGAGAGACATGTCACTTGTCAGTATGGACATTCTTCCATGAAAGCTTTTCTGCTCACAATCTATATTCCTTATAGTGCTGAAGATTTCTCTACACCAGTTTTAGCTCCTTTACACTTCCACCACTGCATATTCCAACTATGGGTTGCAGGAATCTGCCTTATAGATGAGGAGAGCTGGGCAGGACTCACAGCCTGTGCCTTTAACAGGGAGCTGGAAAGATCTTTGGTAGTGAGCAAGCTCTTACCCACCCATAGGGTGGATTCCCTGCCTCCGGTACTGCCATGGATCCCCGTGCTATTCTAGACCAATACAGTATGACTTGCTTTTCCTCTGCTCTTGTTAGCTAGCTATAGGTGATTGGGTTGACAACAGCTATTGAAGTGGGGAGCCCCATTCTTTAGTTCAGGCAACAATTCTCCAGTCTGGAGGCTCTGGGCTCCATCTCCAAGATACAGCCAAGAGAACAGTAAACCCAAACCAGACGCCTTGGGAACTAGTAAGAAATTATATTTCTCCGTGATATCCAGTTAATGGAGGTGCCCACAAGTATTAAGCATATGCGTACATATTCCTTAGGAAACATGAAGATCCTTTTTCCTACAGCTACTCTAGTGAGCTAATTTTAAGATACTTCTTGCCAGAATAAAGAGCATCACCACCTACCAGGATTCCTTGGCTTTTCTGAAGGGTGATTCGTACACCATACACATCTATGTAGACCTCTTTCAGGTATGTGGCCCCTCTTAGTCCTCTGTCTTCATTCTTGCCAAGGATGGTTATAGGAATGACACTGTTGGTGTTGACAACCTCAACCAAGGTGTAGGTGCAAGTACCCACAAAAGTGTACATCATGCCATCAAAAGTGAAATAATGGGGATCTCCTGCCACTTGACATGTTGCTTGGCCTGAAGGTGAAAAAATGATCTAAGAACTTTGGACTGGATTTTACCATGGACTCAGCTGACCAAAGATGTTTGCATTAGTGCAGCAACCTAATCCTGATCATTATTATGTGGGCAAACCTTCACAGAGGTATCTCAGGTTCATGCCAATAACATTTATTTGGAAACAAGAAATTTCCAGAAAGTGTCTCCTAAATTTAATTCGCAAATTATGTACAAACTGGCAACCTGGCAGCAAATGAACCTCTTTATACTTTTCTATATGCTGTTGTAGCTATGATTTATGTGTAAATATAAAAGTAAATAAATTTGCATCTGTATATATAGATACTTAACGCACTTGCTGTCACCCGGACTCTCAGAAATGCAGTTCTCAATTATTCCCAAATTTAGAGTTTGCAGCACTGGTGATGTGGGACTTGAATTTGTATTATCAAGACAAAAAGAACCTGAGTGACCTTGCAAGCTTTTGGGCAGCATCAGTTTTTGCTGATATCCACTACAACAGAAGGGGATCTTGTGCTTGCAGGACAGATCATCATGTCTTTTCATCTCTTAGCACTGGCAGCAGTCAGTTGGGACTTCTTTGCCATCACATATGAAAAGATATTTATAATAAAGCTAGAATGAGAAGAAGGATCTAATTATGGAATTGGCATTGAGAACCGTTTTCAGGCAGGACTTACCATTGGAATGACATCCCAGCACACCATCCTTAATACTGCATTCCTCTCGGACTCCACACTCCCAGGATGTGCATACAATGGTGTTATTAGCCTTGCAGGTGCAGCGTTCAGTGCAGGGATAACTGGTGAACCAGCTTTCACCCAGCTGAGCGAAAAAAAGAGTGTAGAAATATATACTATAAGATAAATTGGAAGGTATTACCGTAAGGGACAATCAAATTATTAGTATTTGAATGTGCATGACATATGATCATTTGGGCAATTGTAGCCACACAGCTCACGGATCAAGAAGGCTGGCAAAGTGAATCTATTTTATTATATTAATGGTGTAAATAATAACTGTGTTAGTGTTATTAACATTTTTTTCTCTCGTGGTGGTAAAGAATGAGATCTCCTGTTCTTTCTTTTGTTTTTCTTTAAATGTCTGAGGTAACTTGCCTGGTGATACTGGTTTTTTTCATCAACACAACCACAGCTGCTTTCTGGCACACATTTGTCTCCACTCAAAACATAGCCTTCCTTACAGAAGCAACCTTCCACTGGTAAGGAACTGCAGGAATCAGCTGCTGAGATGTTCAAACAGGTAGAGGGGCATCTAGTACCACAGCTCTTGTAGATGCTGCCTCCAGGGCAGGGCATTGCTAGAGAGAAAAAGAAAAAATAAGATCACTCAAAAGGGCAAAATCATGATAAATGTTTTCCTGATGCTTTCGCTGTTTGCTCCTGAAAATATACAAAATTGCTGTTAGAAAACGTGACACTGGAGAGTGCTGCGTACAAAGGATTTTCTTGCCGTGAGATGGGTGGCTTTTGGTAGAGGTGGGTAAGACAGTGGGCCACCCTGCACTTCACCTCACAAAGGAAGTCAAGCATTGCAGGCTCGCTGTGAGGGTAGGTCTGATGTGATCACACAGGACTAATTGTGCGTGATTCAGTAAACCTTTTTCTGCAGGTTTAAAGACATAAAGTCACTCCATTAAGGGAATAGAAGCAGTTCTTCATGTACCAGCTGATATGGCCCCATTATTGTAGTTACTATTTGAACACCTGCCATATATTTAAAAACAGAACTAAAAATCAGACTCTGTCTTTCACTGAGACCCCTTGAGGAAAATATATTATACTGTCACACCCCTCCTGTTCATGGTAGAATTGGGCTTCTATCACTCCAAGCATGCTCCCCCAGGATTTTACACAAATCCTGAAGCATTTGTCAATTTCTGTCATCTAAAAAACCCCTAAAACCAGTTTCTGACTAGATTCTGTGATAAATCACTACATATGACTTTCATTTACTTCTGTCCCTACAGCAGAATCTCTTAGTCCTGGCAGGCAATTACAGCCAACATCTCCAGTCATCTAGTCAGAGTACCTGCCCTTTGTCAGGTTCTTAATTGAGTTTTTGTTTGAATTACTAATGGAGTACTGATGACACTTGAGAGTCAATCCTCTTAACGTAACTGAGTCTTCTCTATCACTATAATCAAGCCATAGATATTTAGGTTCTGGGCTATGGCCTCAGACTATGGAGTCTGGATGCCCATAGCTTTAATCTGATTTGGAGGGTTAGAAGCTCGTTTCTTGCTCTGTCTTCTTTTCATATATGAATTCTCTGTGCTCTGTCCTCCCAGGGCTGACTTACTGGGTGCTTTAAAGCCATTCTAAAGTCACAGTAATTCTTTTTCCAAACTGAGCAGCTCCTAGAATCTCTCAATGTTTTTTATGGTTTGGTTTCAATGCAGAGCTAGTTGTTGATCACAGAAAAAAAGGGGGAAAAAAAGGTGCAAATCTGCAGAAGGTAATACAGTGGTATTACTTGTATAATCAAAACTAGTGTAAAAGAAAAAACAGAGAAGAATTACAGTTTATTTCAGTGTGGATGACCTTTAGAGGACTTCTTTTCTCTCCAGGTGTGTACTTTGTGGATATAAAAGTCCTTTAGAAGATGTCTGGCAAGCAGAAAACTGCCCAGTGCTGCATAAAATCAGCACCAGTGGAACCCCTAGAAAGCTTTATTCTAAGAAATATGAGTTAATTATATGAAATTTCCCATAAGGTCATTCTGAAGAGAATACTTGATTTCTTTGCTTTATAGAGAAATACTTGTAAACTTCCTAGAAACAGCTATTTCTCAAAGTCTCTTTTTAAACTAGTTTTTTAACTAAAAGCCATTGATAAGCATTTGCGTATGGAGGACTACCAGGTCTGCTTACATTGAGGATGGTAGATTTTCAATGGAGCTAAGCAACAGTTATTTCCCCAATGCAGTAGCTCACATAAGATACAGTTCAATGTAATCAAACTTTTTCAAGAAACTAATAGTGAATTATTAAAACTTTAAGGATTAGACCTGCATGTATCCAAATGTTCATGAAACAAATACTGGAATGGCACTGAAACTGAAGCAGGCTCAAGACATGACAAAAGATAGACTATGCTCAAAAAGTTACATAAAATGAAACAACATGCATGAAAAGGGTAGAGGAGAATGTTTGAAGTTTAAGTCCAGAATAGATATTTATAAGTCACAACACTCACGGCAAAGAGTAGCATTCCTCCACTCTATGCATATCCCAGCATTGATACACGACTCAGCATAGGCCTGCAGCCCATAGCATAAGGATGTTGCCTGTCCACCAGTGAAACAGATGTCATAAACACAGTTTTCAAAGAAATTCTCTGGAGGCACTTTGGTATGACAATCCTTGAAGATTCCTGTGTAAATCAAGAAAGATATATAAAAGGATAGAAAAAAAATTGGGAATGATAAGATCACCACCACCATTTATTTTCTGCCACGTGTCACGGCAAATGTATTGTGAGTGCTCCAGGCTAACTTTGTTTAGTAAGTTAAACCAACACTTGAAACAGAGCATGCACAATGAGACTTGGCCCTCTGGATCAGGCTTTCTTCTTTTTGCATGATTGATACAACATAGCTTACATAAATTAAGGGTTGCTGGCTACAAAGAAACAACATTTATAAAAAAATTAAGGGTTGCTGGCTAGGAAAGCCACTAATTCTAGACAACTGCAGGAGCTGTCCAATGCAGGGAATATGTACACAATTTCAGATAAAATATCTGTAACACATGCAATCTGCCGTCTGAACTATTTCTTTTAGCAAGCAGAGTGCAAGTCACTATAAAGCAAAGAGCAACTATGGCTCCCTGCGCACATTCTCAGATAATCTTCATGGACACATTGGCACTGTCTGAATGGTTGACATATCTTGACCGAGCACCTACGAGTTTTTTGTTGGCCATTCACACTGGAGGTTTTATATGCTTCCAATGTGAGCTCAGAACAACGGACTATAGAGCAGAGACAACCCAAGCTATAAAGTGCTCCATCACATGGCTCACAGAGAACTACCAACATGCTACCTGTTGGGTCTGTGATCATGCCACATGCTGTGTTGTTCTTTGCTTCACTCTCCAGCACAGGATCACATTGCTCTTCTGTCCCACTGGAGCATCTGGGGAAAGCAAGCAAAATCATCTGTGTGTTTCACATCTCTTACTACCAGATTTTCAGTGGAAGATTGACACACAACAACCCTGCACAACAGGGTGTATTTTATTACAGTCACAAGACTTTACCCAGCTTCTTTGAAAAGCTGATGTCAGCCCTATCACTGAATAGACTCCTTTTTTGATGCCTTTTGGGCTATTCAAAGGCTTATTCTTAGCTGAAAAAAAGATCCAATCAGTTATGATTTCCAATCAGGGAACTGGACTGAAGTCCCATCCCCCCTCACACTCACAGACAGTTCCTGCTTTGGAAAACAAGACTTAAAGGACAGAAACCCTCTTCTCATTCCCTGTTTAATGTAAAGGGACAGCTCCCTACTCTAATGGGCAGTTGGAAGATGTAAAATGGTACTGGATGACAAAGCCAGTGAGTGGATGTATGTTTGATTTTATAGAGTTTGTTTAGCAAATGCCATGTGATTAAATTAATATACATACATGGTGTTATTCTCAGGCACAAGCCAGCTTTGTCCAAGATCAGTGGAACCACTTGCAATATCACCATTGGGCTTTATGTTGTCATCATTTGGATCACCATTATAATTACCTGTGAGGATAAAAAGAGATTTATGGGACACACAAAGTTGACACCTGTAGAACAAACCTAAGTTTCAGGCTGTAAAATAAACTACAATGAACTAGGGAGAGAATATATGCAACATCAATGCGTACTGGGCAAAAAGAGCTCAGTAAGAAGAGCTCAGTTGTGGTTTAGACTTTGACCACTGACAGAAGCTGCCATTCAGAGACTTGTGGACTTGAAGCAAGAAGTCTGTAAGTTCTTATGTAACTAGATCACATTGCATACAAGAAAGAATTGCTTAGTTAAAAAACACCCAACTCATTTCCTTGGATCCTACCTGTAGAATGTTGGACTAAAAATCAAATGGTATTATTTGCACCATTATATTCTTAGGTAGATTTCCTGAATGGAAAGTGTGAAAAACCCATGGAGAGATAATTGAATTAGGAAATTTCAGACGATCCAAATCAAAGAATAATCAGAAACTCACAAGACAAGGTACTCTTGTAATTTCTACAGTCCTATTTCCATCCTGAAGTACATTTCATATGATCACTTGGATTTCAGAATGTTGTTCCAACTAAACCAGCAACATGGCTGATGAAAAATTACTGGTCACTGCTAATTCCAGCGAGCTCCTTCTCTCATTAGCTACATAAGCCACCTGTCACTTATTTACTTTGCTATCCCATTGCAAAAGAATTTCTTACAGAACACAGTAAAATGTGCTCTTTGTGTCTGATCTTTCTCACAGGACTCTAAAAGACCTCTATGTTTTGTATCATATATAGCATTTAATATTTTGTGGTATTTGAATTTTGGAAAGGAAGTATGAATTTGTTTTCGTATTCATCAAGTCTGTCAGCTCAGGATTATCCATATAGGATCCTTGTCATTGCTTTGTTTTAATGTAGACACTGCCTATCTTAGCTGGAATAAAATGTAGGTAAAAATAAGCCTTAGTAGTCTAATTTTTCTTTTCTTTCTTTTTCTTTTATTTCTTCTTTTTTTTTTCTTTGATCATATAAACATGTTGCATAAATACCTCCTAAAACAGCACAGGAAAAGAGCAGCAGATAAGCTTGAGGATGTTGACAGTAGGCTATTCTGAAGATTGCTCTCTGCTGTGGAAACAGCCTCAAGTTTTTATGATTCACAAAATGAAATGGTATAGCATTCCTCACACCCAACAAAAGACAAATACATCAGAATGTAAATAACAGAAAAATGTATTTGTAGAATTCTTGAGTAGATGCATGCAAATCATTACTCTTCCTAAATTTAAACTGTAGAACTGAAGTGAGGTTCTTTATTTGGCTAAAAATGTTATTTTTAGTTATACCTCACAACATTGCAAATGGATAGCATGTTACCAGGAATTTTGTAAGTAACAGTTCTTAGAAACTGAAAAGTTCTAGCAAGTTTTCTTCACTGCTGTAAATTCTAGTCCATTTGACAAGCACTAGTTGTGTATAGAGTAAGTATGACATGCTAAGAAAAAAAGTTTAAGTAAACACCAGCCTCCACAAGTCACTGACATGACTAAGCCTATGACTTACCACAGAGGCCACAGAGCAGACCACCATAATTAGAGGGCACAGAGACTTCTGCATAGTGATTTCCATCATATCTCACCCACAGTCCAAAGTCAGTTTCCAAGAGAACATATCCACCACTGCTTTGAATAGTGATCTTCTTTTCAATAAATACAGGCAGGTTCGTTCTGCTGCCGTTCACCTGTACAGCAAGTTGTAAAAGTTAGTGTATGGCTGCTGGGACTCCTACGACTACCAGCAGCTAGAATAGATTAGTGAAAGATATGATCTTGTGTGCAAGGGAACTAGAAAGAATTAAAGAATACTTCATCTGAGCAAATTTGTTGGGCATCTCATTAAAAGAGGTACATTTAACTAATAAGAAGGGAAAGTTTGCTATAAATTCTACAGAGAAAATATTGCATTATCTGCATGTCAGTTTAAAAACATTATACATGTCCTTTAAACAAGTGTTTTCTTACATTCACTTTCTTGTTTTTCAGCAAAGAAATCTGGTTGCCATAGACTTCCACTTGCACTGACTTCACATAAGAGACTTTGGTGTTGGCTCCTCTGTGCTCATTTGTTGTGGACACATCAAAGTATGGAAGCCTCTCAGAGACGTTGCACACTTTGGAGAGGGTGTAAGTGCAATTTCCCATGAAATGATGAACTCTGTGGTCAAAAGTGTTATAATGTGGATCCCCAGAGGCACTGCAGGAAGCACGGCCTGGGAAGAAGGAAAGGCAGAATAATTCCCTTGGAATGTCTACCAGACTTCTGCAGTTGCTTTGTTTCCACTTTGTTTGTTTTACTTTGTAATTGCTGCTCAGATATAACAGTGATGGCATCAGTCAAGAACTTTCCAAAGCCAGCCCAGCCTCCTGTCTTTGGACCCATAAAGAATCTGTGCTCTTGTGTATCAGATAGCTATGCTAGAGGTTGAGGAAGAAATATAAGCAAAAAGCTTTGATATTAAAAAAAAAGCTTTGTCATTAAGACATCATTATATAAAGTGGAGCAGTGAGTTTTTAGTGTCCATGTCTGAAAGGCTATTTCTGACTAAATAGGAAGAATTTACTCAAAAACTTTACAGGGTTGGTTAGCCAGAATATACCCCTGCGCTACCAGTTGTCTGGGGTTCTGTACTCACATCAGTTATAGAACTCCTATTGAACATGGCATACACAAGATGTCCTTTACACACTTTTTAAAGATATTGAAGTTAATTAGCCAGTGATAATATGTACAAATGGAGGTACACAGTGTGTGTCCATTTGTGTGTGTAAGCTGGGTAAGGTTTTGAGTGCTAATAAGAAATTCCCATTTTCAAGAAAAAAATCCTCCCATCAAATCTTAGCAGAGTTGAGCTTGCAGGTGCTTTATGGTGTTTATCAACAACAACAAAAACTAATGAAAAAAGGTCTTTATCTCTTCTCTGTTTTTCAATGGCATGTTACAAAAATAGCTACACTTACAGCTGTGTCTACATGTCAAACTTAACTGCTTGCACACAAACTATTATTAAAACTCCAGGAACTACATACATAACAATTATAAAAAAAACGCAGAAGACTTTCAAATTGACTAGGTGAGCTAGCACTCTCTTGTACTTAACAAGCTGACACCTGTAGAAGACTTAGTGCTTAAAATTGGAGGAAGGAAGAAGTTAAAACCTATCTAAACTGACATTTTAGGGTATTTCCTAAGTATTATAACCACAATGACTCAGTCTTTTCCAGGACCATATAATTGGATTACATCCAAAATAAAAGCAAAATTTAGAAGCTAAATTAAATTTCAAAATACTACAAAAAATAACATCTGTATAACAGGTGAAAACTTGCCATAGAAAAGGGTAATTTAAATATTTATGGACATGGCAATAAAGGGTATGTGAGATAAGTATCAGGAAGCTGGTCTAGTGTTACCAAAAAACCCAACACCATGGCAAAAGACACTCAGGGCAGGACTTCCATGGTCCCTACTCAGAAAGAATCCCAGCACTGAAGGACTATCCCATCAGTGTGACTGGGAGACTAAGCAAAAGGTCTGACCCTCCAGTATAAAAACTCTGTCACTTGGCTGTGGGACCTGGAATAAGAAAATTGAGCAGTTGTGACGGGCAGTAAGACATGGGGATGGGTAATGACAGTACCTGAGCTCGGTGTGGGTCTTGGTAGTGATGGCGTCTGTGGAGGCTGCGTTGTAGTGCCTGGCGAGAGGATTGTGGGTTTTGGTGTCAATGGACCTAGCACAAGGGAGAGCTAGAGGAGATCTGCACCAACATGGCAGATCCGTTGCAGCTGGCCCACCCTTCCCAAACGCCCAATGCCGTGACCAGGGAGGCCCAGGGCAGGGAGTGCACAGA
>NW_009211703.1:4597-5332 GCF_000690835.1 Fulmarus glacialis | reverse complement strand
CCGTCCCTGCCGTCACCCGTTCGTCACATGTGGGCTTGGGGCACCTCGTCGGCCCCTGCGGGTAATCGGGGTGGCCTTCCTAAGAGCAGGGAAAAGAGTAGCTGTCCTTTTGGGAAGGATCAGCCTGGTGTCGAGAGAAGGGGAGGGTGTGAGGTGAGCCTCACGCCAAACCCACCAGTGTCTGCGGCCGGTTCCCACAGACGGCAGCGTGGCAGGGCAGTCATGTATCACGAGCCCATTGCTCAAAGACGTCAGCCCCCGGGAAGGTGCAAGGGACGGTGTGTGTGCGAGTCTGTTTGGAAAGCAAACAAAGACAAAGAGAAGGAAACCTGTGCAGGGCAGGTCCGTGCCGGGCGGTTTATGACCTGAACACCAGTCAGTGGGGTTGCAGTTCTTCCTATCGTGTCATTACTGCGAAAGAAAGAGCAGCGTGGAGCTTTAAAGGGCTCTGGCAAATCTGCGAACGTCTCCCAAGTGTTGCTTTAGAAAGAAATCCCGCTGTGAAAGCGAGTCCACAACTGCAGCGGGTGTTCTGCAGCTGGTGAAGCCACGGCCCCCAGCGTGTGTGGTTAGTCACCCTAGGTGTGTGCCGGGTCGGCACACCCTCCTGCACCGTGGTTTTGGGATACGGGCCGTGACAGTCACGATGATTTTAGGAAGCTCCTATCTCTGCCTGCTGCAATGATTAATTCTTGTATTGTCTTGATGGGCATGGGAAGAACCGCCATATCCTCA
>NW_009211703.1:3480-4586 GCF_000690835.1 Fulmarus glacialis | reverse complement strand
TTCTTAGGGGGCAGGGAAAGCCCCGCCATATCCTCGGGTTTGGAAGGCAAAGTCGGGTGGGAAACCCCATCAGGTGGGTGTTTCTTGGGGGCTGCGAGTTTCAGCAGCCCGGCGCCAGCAGCTGGGAGGGGAGGAAGCCTGCCGGCCCCGCTCCACCTGCACTAAGCGTGGCCTCTGTCAGCCTTTGAGTGCTGGGACTTGTAACTGCTGGGGGGGGTATTGACTTCTGCTGACAGCTTTGCCCAGGTGGTTTTTTCCTTCCAAGCCAGCTCTGCATATTTGTGTGTGTCAGGTGCAATCCCAGTGTACGTCTTCCCCATATTGACTTAAAAACGGGCTGTCTCGGGAACCACAGTACACCCAGCACTGGTGCAACAGAAGTAGATTGAGGTGCCTTGCTGGTGCAGATGTTGCATGCGAGGGAAACCCGTGTCGAGGGTCGCCTGCGCCCTGCTGAAGCTCCCCGGGCCGAGGGGAGCAGCGCCTGCCGTCGGCAGTGTGTCCCAAAGCAGCTGTCTGCAAAGACGCTGGTATTTGTTTTTTGGAGGTGATGTGGTGGGGGTGAGCGTCTCTGAGCCCGGTGTAGCTGGGTTTGTTAGGAAGTACGGCCATGTGAGCAGAAATCAGCAGTTCTGCAAGCATGTCCCACGTGAGACAGGCTGCCCTCAGCTTTGCGTGGTGGAGCCTAGGTGAGATGAGAAGCTGCACCAGGAGGTGTGGTCCTGGCTTTCAGCTGCAGGTGGGCTTCCAGGCTCCTTAAAGCTCCTCTGGCGCAGACCTCGGCCGCTGCTCGGTGGGTGCAGCAGCATTGCATCGCTCTCTGATGTAGCTGAGCATCCTGCAGCCATCCAAGGCCCTGGATGTCTTGGTGTGACGGCCAGAAAGGGAAACCCCCTCAGGTGGCGATGAGGAACGTGTGGGTGTGGGGATGTTGAACCCAGCCCTCAACCGAAATGACTCGGAAGTATGTGAGATGCCTTTGATTTTATCTGTGGGTAATTACATGGGTGGGAGAATCCTCGGGAAATGCCTGGGGAAGGGAGGAACGTTTGGCCGTCAGTGCCCTGAAGATAGCTGAGTGTCGGTGACGCTCAACGGGGCTTGGG
>NW_009211703.1:240-3418 GCF_000690835.1 Fulmarus glacialis | reverse complement strand
GGGCAGGTCTGTCTGCCGGTGCTCCTGGCTGGAGCCCTGGAGGAGGGATCCCTCTGGCAGCCCAGGTACGTGTCTGTCTCCCGAACGCGTTTCTTCTTCCCAGTGTATTTCTTAGGCAGAAACTGGTGTCGAGGCTCTGCTGAAGCAGCTGAATATTCTGTGTGAGCCGTGCAGGTAGTGTGCAGTGGCATAATCCCCCGGCAAACCTCCATCCCTATCAAAATACTTGTGCCCGACTGGCTAAACACTGCTGCTTTGTGCCTGGCCGCCGCGCGTCGCTTGGCTGCCCAGCCGGCTCCATCCCTCCCCCTGCGTCGCCCGTCTCTCCCTTTCTGCCCCGTTGGCTCCTCTCTGCCGCCTGCAGCAGGTTTTGTTTGTGGGTCTTGCTCGTTGGAGAAGGCTCTTTGAAAAGTGCCAGGAGAGGCGATGCTGCGTCAGGGCGCAGCGAGATGAAGGACGTTGGCTGAAAATCCAGGCTGAGGGTGAGGAAGGCGGCACTGGCGAGGCCGATGGCAGCGTGGCATCCCGGGTTAGTGGCTTGCAGCAAGGGGAGCTCTGGGGAGGGGAGATAAGGCTCCGGAGGTGCCCATGGTGTGACAGGAGCTGCTTAAAGCACTCCAGGAGGGCTCCGAAGCAGCAGGAGTGCCAGATTCAGCTTCGGAAGACATCGGAAGGGCAGATGGATAATGCCTACAAGCACTGGAGGAGAGTGTGTTATCTGGCACGACCCGGGGTGAGGCCGCAGACCAAAAACCACAGGAAGGCCGCTGGGAGGAATGGCTGTATCTCCGGCAGGAAACAGCAGATTAGGAAAATTAAAAAAAAAACCAAAACAAAACACCAAACACAAAGGTGCAAAGTGGAGTCAAAAGGCAAGCAGGAAGGAGACTAAGTCAAAGCGCTGGGATTTTCCCAGGCTGATGTGCTTTCCCAGGCCTGGGTGCACAGGCTAGGCTGGCAATTCAACTCCCTTTTCTAGCCCGAAGAGAGGCGAACGCCCCAACCCCCCATCGCTGGTTTAGCAGAGCCTGCCCGGGGGGTGTTTGGCTGGCACCAGCTCCATGTGTGAGCCAGGCTCGGGAAAAGCCACGGGATATTGCTCACACGGTGGGCTGGGACACGGCGAGGGCTCGCCGACCTCCAGCGCTGCTGTGAATTTGTGCCGGCGCAGTCTCAGTGGCTGCAGCAGAATTATCCCTAGGAATAAATGGCAACGTCCTTAAATATAAATTTAAAAGGACTCTTGGTCTGAGTCCATTATTAGTTTGCAGTAAGCACTGCTCTGATGGCCGTAATGAAATTATGGGGAGAAGAAGAGTCTGGAAGGCAGTTACCCATACCTCGGTGGCAAAGTTCAAGCTAATGGCTGTCTGCTGCGTAGTGACGATTAAGGCTCGGTAGATACGGTTACTGTGGCTTGTGTGATCTGTGCTGGTTCTTAAACCGGTGGCGACTTGATCGCCCGCCTGTGTCCGGAGTTAGGAAGGATGCAGTGGTGGCGGCAGATGCCTTCAGCTGGAGAAGGGCCAGGCGCTGTGTTGTGCAAATGGGGTGTTTTGCGAGCCCCGTCGCTGTTATTCTGCAGGTGGTGCTGTTGGCCACAGCAGCCGGCCGGGCGGATTGCAGCATCCTGAGCCTGGGAGTGGGCCGGGCAGCCTTTGCTTTCCCGTGACACCCTTGTTTTGCAGGAAGCCACAGCGCCGGGGCCCTGGGCTCCCCGCCGGGGTGGGCTGGCACCGAACCGGCACGGGGGGAGCGCCTTCTGCAGAGTTTTAAGAAAACAGTGCTGCTCGCCTGGTGCTGTCTGCAAGAGCGCAATCGAGGAGGAGTTGTTAAAAATAAAAATAAAATAAAAAAAGATGGTGAAATAGCTCTTAAAATGTCTGTAGGGAACGCAAAGAGCGATGAACGTGGGTGCATTCCTGTGTACTTTTGGCAGGAAGCATAAGCAGCAAAATGTGGAAAAGCCCTGATAGTCTGCACGGGGCTGTCCCTCCGGGTCTCTGGATTCCCTGGTGAGAAGCTCTAAAATGGGCTGGGTATTAGTCCAAATGAACAGGAATTGGCCAAATCAGCAGCAACGATGCTTTTCCCACCTCAGCTGGATATCTCTGGGTATTTCTCTCGCCACTTTCCCCGCTGGGGCAGGGGAATTCCCCGCATGCCCTGAGCTGATCTGGCCAGAAATGTCCCTGCTGTCGGGGCAGGTATAATGTGGGCAGCGAGAAGGGCCAAAAAAAGAGAAAATATTGCCTGAGTCCTAACCTGTTGGTTTTCTGACTCCATGTGGAGTTTTGTGTTGCTGGTGGGTTGAACCCTTGTGTAACGAGGGCTCCGCGCAAGGTTACTGCCACTGCAGGAATGAGCTTGTGTGGATGTGCTGCGGTCACCAATTAGCAGGGAAGGGGGTTAATGAGAAGGCTGTCTGGGCATAAGCATGAAGATGACGGTAGCGCCCTGCGAACTGGCGCTGCTGCGGAGGAGCTGATCTGGGGCTGTCTGTCCCCTGGAGCCGGGGCCGGGCAGAGAGGTGAAGCCCGGCCTGGCTCAGCGTTACCCCCATCTCTGATCATCTCACCCGACCCGGGGCTGGGGCCAAACCCCCCGGGACTTCCAGCCCCACCTCCAGAAGGCGTAAAGCACTCTTGAAACACCCACGGACGAGCAACTGATCTCTGCTGTTGAGGATTGCTGTTGAAAGGAGCCGGAGGAACTCGTGGCTGTAACTTGGGAAGGGGAGGGTGCTGAACGCCGCCAGCCCTGGGAGCAGCTTGGGAAAAGGGTGAGCTGCGGCTCCGGTCATCCGATGTAAGCTAACGTGCAGTGGGCTGTAGGCTCTTCGGCTGTTTGCAGAACAGATTCATTTTCCCCTACAATTTTCCAGAAAATTAGTCTGCTGTTTTACGACTGGTGCTGGAGTTGCACCCTGGTTTTTGGAGGCAGGCTCCAAGGGGACGCCTCACTCCCTGGCGGCATGCTGCGAGCCGTGCATCGTGCTCCGACTCCTCCTCGGGAGCGAGGAAGCCCTGGAGCTCAGTCAAGTGAGCTCGTCCTGTGCCCGGTGACTGCCTCGGGGTTTGACCCGTTCCCCAAACTGCAGACTCATCTCTCGTGATCCCGTAACAAAGGTGTTGCTGCTGGAGCGTGAGCGGGAAGGTGATGTCATGGGAGGGGAAAA
>NW_009211703.1:0-230 GCF_000690835.1 Fulmarus glacialis | reverse complement strand
GTATGGGTGCCGCCGTGGGCAGCGATGGGTGTCGTGCTTCCTCGTGAGTCACCCGACAGGGTTGGCGTTTCACCGGCAGCACTGGGATGTGGAGCACAGTCCGGGGCTGACTCTGCCGGGGGGTCTGTGTCCCCACCGTGGGACCGTTGTGGCGGAGGGCTGGTGTCTCCTGCAGAGGGCAAGATGCTATCTGCTGCCGCCCCGCCTGCATGCCGTGCCAAAAGCTTTTG